>NC_086244.1:300000-415000 GCF_036321145.2 Pelmatolapia mariae | reverse complement strand
ACACACACACACACACACACAGTCACACACACACACACACACACAGACACAGAGACACACACATACACACACACACACAGTCTCACACACACACACCTACACACACACTCACACACACACACACACACACTCACTTGGCCCTCGGAGCAGATCCTCTTGAGTTGTTGGCAGTGGAGCGTCTGATCAAAGGAGCTGAAGAGGAGCTGTGGGAGGAGGAGGAGAGTTGCTCATTCATTTTCTCAGCTGCTCCTCAAAGACTCAAGTGTTCTCCTCCTGCAGCAGCAGGACGCCGACACCGACGCTGACACTGGTTTGATCATGTACTTCAGTTAAGGCAACACACAGGAAGAAACGACCAGGAACAGCTACGAAGTGTTCAAGATTATTATGACGAGTATAAATGTTAACAGGAGGAATTCTACTAAAGAAAATCAGAGATGAAGCACCAGAACAACCACAGGATGGAACAAAATACACAACAAACCCAACCCTGACCTTCCAAACTAAAGTCAGCTAAACAGGAGGCCCACCTCCGGCCAGTGCACACCTGTGGTGATAATGAGCACAAAACAGGACTCTGATAACCTCAGAGGCGGTGTGTCTGTGTGTTGGAACCATCTCAGGCCGATATTCCAACTTACAGGAACATGGATGTGCGGGTCATAAACAAAGGAGTCCTCAGGTGAACACTGTGAACTGAACATATGTTTGTGTCACGGTCATTTGACCCAGCGCTTTGAGTCATCTTGTATTTTGATATCGTTTTGTGTTAGGATGTATGTTAAAGTCCACTTTGTTAGTCTTGAGTTTATTCTATAGTGAGTAGGTTCCTCTGTTTAGCTTCTCGATGGTTAGATTCTCTGTGTGTGTCTCTGTGTGAGTCTCTGTGTCTCTGTGTGTCTCTGTGTGTCTCTGTGTGATTCTCTGTGTGTCTCTGTGTGAGTCTCTGTGTGTCTCTGTGTGTCTCTGTGTGTCTCTCTGTGTCTCTGTGTGAGTCTCTCTGTGAGTCTCTCTGTGTGTCTCTGTGTGTCTCTGTGTGAGTCTCTCTGTGTCTCTGTTTGTCTCTCTCTGTGTCTCTGTGTGTCTCTCTCTGTGTGTCTCTCTGTGTCTCTGTTTGTCTCTCTCTGTGTCTCTGTTTGTCTCTCTCTGTGTCTCTGTGTGTCTCTGTGTGTGTCTCTGTGTGTCTCTGTGTGTCTCTCTCTGTGTCTCTGTGTGTCTCTCTCTGTGTCTCTGTGTGTCTCTCTCTGTGTGTCTCTCTGTGTCTCTGTTTGTCTCTCTCTGTGTCTCTGTGTGTCTCTCTCTGTGTCTCTGTGTGTCTCTGTGTGTGTCTCTGTGTGTCTCTGTGTGTCTCTCTCTGTGTCTCTGTGTGTCTCTCTCTGTGTCTCTGTGTGTCTCTGTGTGTCTCTCTGTGTGTCTCTGTGTGAGTCTCTCTGTGTTTCTCTGTGTGTGTCTCTGTGTGTCTCTCTGTGAGTCTCTCTGTGTGTCTCTGTGTGTGTCTCTGTGTGTCTCTCTGTGTCTCTGTGTGTCTCTCTCTGTGTCTCTCTCTGTGTGTCTCTCTGTGTCTCTGTTTGTCTCTCTCTGTGTCTCTGTGTGTCTCTCTCTGTGTCTCTGTGTGTCTCTGTGTGTGTCTCTGTGTGTCTCTGTGTGTCTCTCTCTGTGTCTCTGTGTGTCTCTCTCTGTGTCTCTGTGTGTCTCTGTGTGTCTCTCTGTGTGTCTCTGTGTGAGTCTCTCTGTGTTTCTCTGTGTGTGTCTCTGTGTGTCTCTCTGTGTCTCTGTGTGAGTCTCTCTGTGTGTCTCTGTGTGTGTCTCTGTGTGTCTCTCTGTGTCTCTGTGTGTCTCTCTCTGTGTCTCTGTGTGTCTCTCTCTGTGTCTCTGTGTGTCTCTGTGTGTGTCTCTGTGTTTATGTTGTGTGACTTCTTGTGTCCTGTTTCCCTCGTCCTGTCTAAGTCCATGTTTCCTCAGTCTGTCACGCCTCCTGTCTCTCTCCCTCTCGTCTGCCTTTCCTCCACTCTTGTGTCATGTTCAACCGTTTCCTGTTTTACTGTGAAAGTCTTGTGTTTCCATGTTCGGTGTGTCTAGTTTTGCTTCCCTGTGGCGTCATGTTAATTTGTGTCAGTGGTTATGCTTCCCGTGTTATGCTTCTGTGTATCTGAGTCAGCGTCTCCCTCATGGCTGTGTGTTTAGTAATTTCCCAGTTTAGTTTGTATTTCCTGTGGTCCAGCAGTAAGGCTGTGTTAGAGTTTGGTCCCCGTGAGTCTGCGCTTGGGTCCAGACGTTTATGACATGATTGACCCATTATACTAAAAGATTTTCTCCACAAACATGAAGCTAGCAGACTAATGCTTCTTAAACCAGAGCCGCCTGTCACATTTGACTCCATCTGTCTTGTGGTCAGCCTGAACACAGCTGCTGTGTTTACGGCCGTATTTCTCTGAAAAGAGCAGCCAGTCTGAGCGACTGATGCTCGAGAGGCTCTGTGACCGCAGCAGAGATTTCAGGTTCTAACAGGAGAAAATGAAATTCTGAAGCGGTAAAGCAGCGAGACAAAAAGGAGCGTTAGAGCCATTTCATTTTTTTCATTTCATTTCAGGTTCAGTCACATTTAGCTTGAGGTGAATTCTGGTGAGTTTGTCCGAGGAGATGCTGCTCAAACAAAAACACGCTGCACTCCAAAGAAGACTGCCGCAAAGGTCATCGAGCAAATGTGTTCGCACAGAGCTGAAATGTGCTGAAAGGTAGCTGAAGAAAACCCGCTGCAGCTTCTGTCAGCGTGTTTGTCACAAAGAGAAACGTGTGAGCTCTTTGTCAGCCAGCAGCGTTTCTGTCTGTGTTCCGCCTTAAAGAACACCTCACCGCGTCCTGCAGAAAAGCTGCACATTTTTCATTCTTTGTAATAAAGCTCAGCCTTGGTGCACCACAGCAAACATTAAACGCCATACTGAGAGAGAGTTCAGCCTGCCTCAGCAGCTGTTGGTCCATTTATGCTCTGCAGTACTCTGGGCTGTTCTTCATCCCTGCATGGCTTGGATCGGCACCAAACAGGACAAGAACAGACTGCAGCGCACGGTGAGGTCTGGTGCAGCCAGCACCGCTGCAGCCTGGACACAACTCCTGCCCTCCTGTGCTACAGAGCACTGCGGATGCCTGGATTTAAATATCCCTCATACATGATGTATGTGCGCAAGTAAGCGGACTATATATAGTCCTAACCACTTATCCTTATCCCTACGAATGCCTGTGTCCTGCTGCTTTGGTCAGTGTGGTCAGTGTGGTCTGCGAGCAGTGTGTTCCTGGTATGCGTGCAGAGCTCGTCATAAAGCTGAATCTGATTCTCAGCGCAGCCACAGAGCAGGCTCGGAGCTTTCTCTGGGTTAAATCTGATTGGCTGTCAGGAGCTTTACAAACTCTTCATGTCTGAATGTGCAGCCTCGTTCTGCCTGTCATCCACTGTTTCTGTTGCACATAAGGACGACCTGAGGACCTTGCAGTGTGAGTGCAGGCCGGCACATTACACCTCTTCTCTGCTCTGACTGCAGACATGCTGTTTATCCTCGCAGGATGCACGGGCCTCCCAGCTGCTCCTCCTGCTGTTTGCGACTCTGAGCTCTAAGTTTCTTCAGTGCAGATCCATATTTGTGTGTGAGAGCTATTTTTCCCTCTGTTGGCTTAAAGATGATCAATCTGCTGCTGTTTTCTTTACACAGAGTTTTGTTGTATTGTGTAGCGCTGTTTTTGGTTGCGTTGCTTTATCTGTTTAATACTTCATGTTTAGTATTGGGAGCTGCTCTGATGTTTCTCCTTTATCAAATATCAGTTAGATAACTAACAGACATGGACCAGGAACACCTGGATCAGCACTGCGGTACGGTCCATGCTACGCATCGACTCCAGCAGGTTGCAGAGGTCTTTAAAAAGTAAACCTAAGCAAACCTGTTTGTTTGTGGGCCTTTGTGTCTGACGTTTAGTCTCCAACCAGTGAAACGCTCAGCTGGGCTAAGATCAGCTGACTGACTTGGCCATTGAAGAATCTCCCACTTTGCTTGAATAAACTCCTGGCTGTGTGTTTCGGGTCATCTGTAAACACAATGACTCTGACTGCATGTAGACAGTCTGTCTCTGAACACCTCAGAGTTCGTTCTGCTGCTTCGGTCACATCATCATAAACACTCGTGTCCCAGTGCCACTGGCAGCCATGCACGTCCAAACCATCACACTGCCTCCACCGTGTGTTACAGATGATGCTGTATGCTTTGGATCACGAGCTGTTCCACGCCTTCTCCATACTTTTCTCTTGATCTTGGCCTCATCTGTCCAAAGAATGTTTTCCCAGAGCTGTGCCGGCGTTTTTAGATGTTTGTAGCCGATCGAGCCTTTCTATTCTCGGGGCTTATGAGTGGTTGCACTCTGCAGTGAACCCTCTGTGCTTACTGTCATACAGTCTGCTCTTTATGCTACACTCGGGTATCGACACGCCTTCCTCCTGGAGAGCGTTGTTCCCTTGGCTGACGTGGTGAAGAGGTTTCTCTGCACCATGATTCTGCAAGCATCCACCACCGTTGTCTTCCACGGACGTCCGGGTCTTTTTGCCTTGCTGAGTTCACCAGTGCTTGCTTTCTTTCTCAGGATGATTTTGTCACTCCTAATATTGCAGCAATTTCCCAGACGGGTTTTCTCTGTTTTTGCGGCTTGTTTCAGAGCTGCTTTGACTGCATGATGTCTGTTCACAGCAAAATCTTCCAAATACAAGAACCAAACATCAAATCAAATCTTTAATCTTCTTAACTGATGATGACATAACAAAGGAATTGCCCACACCATCAAACGGCCTTTCAGTCGATTGTCCGATTACTTTTGGTCCCTTTAAATAGAGGGTGGCACATATTAAAGAGCTGAAACTCTTAAATCCTTCAAGTTTCAAGTTTTATTGTCATGTACAGATAAACAGTGCAGCCACATTTACCCATAATGAAATTCATTAGTGCTCCTCAGCTTTACATGAGGATATAGAAGTGTGCCGTTAAATTAAGAAGACAATAACAGAAAACTGCAGCAATAATAGTAAAAGTAAGTAAGTAAAATTTATTTATATAGCACATTTCACAGATAAAAATCACAAAGTGCTTCACAATAAGATCAGACATAGAAGTTAAAATTAATTAAAAGCCCATTTGTATAAAAATGTCTTCAGCTGCTTTTTAAAGGAGTCAGTAGAGTCTAGACAGCGTAAAGACAACAGCAGGGAGTTCCACAGCCTAGGTGCCAGTGCCTGAAAAGCCCGATCCCCACGTGTTTTAAACCTAGTACGTGGGACCAACAGTGACCTCTGACCTGAAAACCTAAGTGCTCGGGATGAAGCATGAGGTTTCAACAGGTTAGAGATATACTGGGGAGCTTCACCGTGCAGAGCTCTAAAAGTTACAACTAAAATTTTAAAATGAACCCTAAAATTTACTGGCAACCAATGAAGAGAAGCCAAAACTGGAGTAATGTGTGACCTCTTGTTTGTACCAGTTAAAAGTCTTGCCGCTGCATTCTGTACAGACTGAAGGCGATCCAGAGCTGATTTGTTGAGACGCGTAAAAAGACCGTTACAATAATCCAAACGAGAAGAGATAAAAGTATGAATCATCTCAAGTTCTGCCTTTGACACCAGTAGTCTGAGTTTAGAAATGTTTCTTAAATGATAAAAACAGTTCCGGACAAGTTGTTTAGAGTGTTTCTCAAGAGACATTGAACTGTCAAATATAACACCTAAGTTTCTGAGACTCGACTGAAATGAAGGGTCTAAAAAACTGATCTGCTGCTGAATTTCTGAGAGCATGTGATCAGGAGCAATAATCAAGGTTTCTGTTTTATCTGCATTTAACTGGAGGAAATTGTCATTTAACCATTGTTTGATTTCTGACAGACAATTATTTAAACAAGACAATTTATAAAACTCAGAAGCTTTGAAAGAACAGTATAACTGAATGTCATCAGCATAGAGATGATAAGAAATATTACTGTAACGTTTGATAATTTGGCCTAGAGGGAGTATATACAGCAAAAAGAGAATAGGACCTAAAACAGATCCTTGAGGTTCCCCAGAAGGCAGAACTGACGTTTCAGACAACACATGATTGATACAGACAGTAAAGGATCTCTCAGACAGATACGACATAAACCATTTTAAAACAACACCAGTGATCCCAAACAAGTCCTTCAGCCTATTTATCATGATGCTGTGATCAACAGTATCAAAAGCAGAGCTGAGATCCAACAGAATAATGATAAAGAGAAAAAAGACAAAAAAGTATTGAATATTTAGAGAATTTAAGACTAGTATTCATAGTTTGTGCAAGAGTATTTATTATTTTTCATCCAGTTTGAATGTAGATACCCTCGAATGAAAGCTGAGAGTCTGCACATGTATATGGAGCTAACAGAGAGACAGGGGTGGAGAGGAGGAAACCTCAGCTGGTCTAACAACACTCACAGCAGAGGCTGCTCCTCCTACGATGCCTGAGCACATCTGGCACATCACCAAAGACCTCAATCATTTTTACAGAGCCTTGTGTGGAAGCTGCAATGTTCAGACACCACCAGGGTCATCATGAGGGCCCGTGGCACACACCCACATCACCACCTGTTCACACTTCTGTCCTCAGGCGAACATTGTCTGAATCACAGACAAAAAAGAGCCTCAAACAGCTTTACAGGCCATCAGACTCCCCAATCAGAGACTCCCGAATTCTCCTGAACATCAGGACCAGTACGGCTGCTGTGCAAATACTAGGTCACTTCTCTCAGTGAGGAAAAAACGGCCCACTGGAACGAAGACATAATCCTCAGACATCGGAAAGTCATTCTTTCATGAGCTTTGCACTGGGTGGGAGTGCTTATGGAAGATGCATCGTTTGAGTGTCATAATAACTCAGTGAGACACCCTGATGTTCCTGCGGATGCCTCGGTCTCAGGTCCTGTTGGTTTACAGTAAATATTTGCAGACGTGTGCTGCAGAGGAATGAACAGACTGAAGGCCAGCAGATGATTTGGTCCATTATTGAAAGCCCACACACAGAAACATAATCAGCAGGTAGCAGAAATGTCACTTGGGTAAAGGTCAGCAGGCTTTTTCCTCGGCGGCAGCTTTTTGTTTGTCTCTTTTCATCTCGTTGTTCTGACTGCACACCAATGAAGACCCTCATTAAGATTCCCCGTGTAGGGATCAAACAGAGGAAACAGTGCTCACTCTGCATCTCCACACACACTGGGATGGATTCATTGTGAGAAACAGACTTGAAGCTCTGCAGGTATCTGCTGCTGGTTTCTCTCTGAATGTTGATGAAGGTAATGCTTAAGCCCGTTCCTCCTCACACTGACCCTCCACCTGCCTGGAAATGATGTTGGTGTAATTGTTGTGCACTTATTATCTGGTGGTGTCAGGCTGTGGTTTCCATTATGGTTGGTTTTTGATCTGTGCTGGCAAACACGCACATACGACAGACCGGCAGGACCCAGGGTTCAAAGACTTCCAAGACAAAACAAGATTTTAAAAGAAGAGTTTCAAATTTAAAACACAAGGAAACCAGGAAGGTGAAGACAGGAGAGACAATCCTTCACAGTAAAACAGGAAGTAACCAGAATAAACACAGAAATTATAGGAACTGCAACAGGAGAAAATCCAGATACATATCCCAGCAAATTAATGCAAGTGCAGAATAATAAATACAGAATAATAAAAACTGGAATTGAGACATCGACGACTAGAACAGAAATGTATGCTTAGACACTGGGAATCATGACAATGTGTTCACCTTCCTCATCCTCATCTGCCTTTGTTGTTTCTGTGGATCTCTCCTCTCTGACGCATGCCGGGTTGTCTTTTTGTCATTTAGCGTCCTGTTTGAATCGAACCAGCTGTGCCTGAACTGCAGAGGTTTAAGTATTACAGCTCAGGAATTACAGGAATTTTCATACGCTGTCCCTGTTTTTCATAGGCTCAGACATAACCGCACAAACTCACATAACTGTTAAATATACTTGGATACCTGATGAAAGGCCTCCACAGGCAGTGAAACCCTGGGACCACATGCTGCGTCCTCCCTGATGCTCTGCAGGTCTTTCCTGCAGAGCTGCACTCTTGTGAGTCTGTTCGGTATTTAATCAGCGAGGAGCTGCTGGCCTGCGGTCAGCTGACTGACTCAGTCACTGAAGAATATCTCTCCAGGCTGATGCTACAGTTTGCTTCGGCTCGATAGCTGCTCATCAGTCCTGCAGCATGTGTTATCATTTAAAAGGATGTGTTTCCTGATTGGATGTATGAGGGTGGTGGGCGGGGCGCATGGCGGCATCCTCCCACAGATTTGTGCTCAGGATTCTTTGAGCGCCTCCTGCGTACAGCCTGTGATTAGATGAAAGACGCAGATAGAAAATTTCCACAGTGTCTGCTGCAGCAGTGCAGAGTGCTGGGACGTTCGACGCACACCGAGGACGCTGAAAGGCTGAAAGGTTCGTCACTGTCTCGTCATAAAGTCACGGCTGGCAGCATTTCACACGATCCTCCATCGTGCTGTCACGGCGTGGATAAGAAAAGATTTCCTGCCCCAGAGTCGCTCCCCCGCTGCAGTGATTGAATGAGGCTGTTACTGAGTGGACGTCCGTGTCATAAATCAGTGGAGAGTACACAGTGCTGCTGGCTCACAAAGGCCCATCTCAGTCACTGATCCGTCCAAGGCTTATTTCTGGTTTGTAAACTGATTCATGAGACTAATTTTATTTTAAAGGTTCAAACTCGAGTAGAGCAGCCACAGCAAACTGCAGCTGTGCTCGTGGAGCCAGTCAGCTTCTTCAGCCCGTAGGCATGAACCATGGCAGGGCCTGGTGCTGTCCAACTCTCCATGCTGGAGACCCTTTAATGTTTGCCTCTGTGATGCTGATTAGATCCTGTTGCTGTGGTCTGGTCTTAGCTCCACTAGCCCCTGAGCATTGTTGTTCTCTGGTGCGTCTTTTCCCCATATTCCCCAGTATTCCTCCACCTGCGGTCTTGGTGGGACTGTTCTCATGTTGTTCCCGTGTCACTAAGAGTACATGTTGGATGGTTCAGTGGAGAACATTCTGTTCATTTTTGTGCAGTGGCTCCTGGCTTGCTGTCCTGTCCCTGCTCTGGTTCCTGATGTGATCTCAGTTTAATAAATCACCTTTAGCTGTCGTCAGTCGTTGGAGTCTGCTCCGTGGACCCTGACAATGCTCTCCTTATTCCACTGTACTACAGTCTATTAATCAATTCATTTATTATAAGATCAAAGAAAATTAATCAGCAAATTGTTTTGATAATCAATGAGCCATCTTCCAATTTAACAAATGCACGATGTTACGACCTTTCCAGGAGAACACAGGAAGGGTCAGATCTGAAACTTGGGTTCAAAAACCGAATGAACAACTTTTCAGTGTGTGCAGGACGGATGATCGTCCTTTAACATCCAAACATTCAGCGCACTGCAGTCACTCACTTATACACCCGTCAGCACAAACATGTTCATCACCCTTCAGCTCAGGAGCAAAACAGACTCCTGGGTGAGAAATGCTCAATAAAAACAGCAGTAGAGACTTTGTTTTTTTTTGCCTGTCCCGTTTAGATCTTTAGCCGTTAGAATTGTTGTCTGAAGGCCAAGAAAGATGCCAAGCGGATTTACTTTACCAAGTGGATCATCATGGCCTTGCCATATTGGTATATTTGACTGGCCTTTATTATAATTATGTATTTATTTTATTTTATTTTCAGTTGTTACAGACGGGACAGACATGACTGATACGACAGGGAGAAAGAATGAAAGAAAGAGAGGGAGAGAAAGAAAAACAGAGGGGAGAAGAGATGGTGAGAAAGGGGGGAAGAAAACAAACAAACAAACAAAACCCAAACAAAAGTAGTAGAGACATATTTTAATAAAAAGCCACCTTCTCAAGGCTGGACTCGTCTTTGTGGTTCTGGTCATATCCACCCATCAGCAGGCAAATCTTTTATTGCTAAAGGTGAGGAGGTCAAAGGTCTTAGCTGGCTTAGTCAAGGAGTCAAAAACTGTCAGCCTTCTTGACCTCTCTTGACCCCCCCATCAGGTCCATCGGCTCTCAGCCACTCGCTTGGTAACGTTAGACTGCTTTTCTCAGCTAATGTTAGCTCGTGTTGCTAACTGCTGATGCTGGGAGCCGAAGGAGGCACCGAGGTCCAAAGAGCTTAACCAGAGAAATCGGTCCATGGGTTGTTAGAGGGATGCTGGGATTGTCACTGTTTAACTTCAGAGAGTTTTTCGCTGCAGCACCTTTGACCTTCCTCCACGTGAGTAGAGCACAGTGGAGCAGCCTGCACATACATGCTGGATATACGAACTCTTTTCACCTAAGAGGCATGTGCACTATGCATGACCTAAGCAGCGGGTCTATGAGGGCAGATGCAGGTCAGAGTGCAGATAGCATGAGGGTGAAAGACGAGGTGAGTGGTCTGAGGGCAGGAAGGAGAGGATGAAAGGAAGCACACTCTGCACAGGTGAAGTGACGGTCTGAAACAGATTCTTTAACACGTGCCTGACGTTTCCTTTGGCGTTTATCTCTCCTCAGCTGCGAGCTGGAAATCAGAGATCAGTGAATTTATCAGCAGAGTGAAATCTCTCCGATTCCACGTCTTTCCTTTCTGTTCGGAAACCAGAGTGGGATCAATAATGCGATTTATTTTTCTGTGAGCGTTTCCAGCAGTGTGACATGAGCACGGATCAGCGACTGCTCCGACACGAAGCTGACGAACGCTCCGAGAGAGGCTGCCGGCTGCCGCTTGTGCACACGGAGGCCGTTGTGCTCGGTGACCTGCTGCTGCTCTCTGCGCCTGCCACACTACAACAATGTGTGAAAGAGAAGAAGTCTTTTGTAGTTCATGTATATTCAGCTCCAGTGAAATCATTTAACACAGTGCAGTGGGCTGAATATATTATCTGAATATAAACCTAGCACAGACATTCTGGAAGTTTGTATTTGGATGATTTCTTTGTTGTAACGATGCTTCTTGGCAATAAATCTCACAATGTTGGAAAGGCTTCCCCCATAAAAGGCAGCACATTTGTAAGGAAAAAATGGGCTGTGCATGACAAACTTGCCAAATCTTCTCTGCCAACAGCTTTTTCTGCTACTGCTAATCGAGTGCAGCTTTATTTGGAGTGAGCCCTAGTTTCCTTTTCAGATAGAAGGCCAAGTTTCATATAACGGGCGATGTCAGAGACAGGCTGTGAAGTAGATGACAGCACAAGAAGACCGTTTCCTGAGCAGCCTTTAGTGCAAAGACACTGTTACATCAAAGAAATCATTCAAACACAACTTCCTTTGCTCTTTGAGCCACGTTTATAATTTATGGTGACAAAGGAAGAAGGGAAAACTCTGCACGTCCATTTGCTGGGCAGACCTCTGATTATCCACGTGCTCGTTACTGATTGACTTTATTTCAGAGCTTCTGTCTGCAGAGCTGCTTTGAAAACATGTCCGATGTGTTTCTATTAACATTTCCCACTAATGGATTATGGAGGTGTTTGGGGGAAGGGCTCCTTACTACTCCAGTGAGGTCTTCATCACCTGCCAGTGTGCAGCGATGAAGGCTGAGAGTTCACGCTCAAAGCAGTTACTGACGAGCTGAATAAGAAAGGAGTGCACGCCGTAGGCTCGGAGCTCATCCAGCTAACTTCAGTTTCAACTCGCTGTTCTCACTGATATCAAAGTGTTGCACTTCTTAGCAGGCTATGTTGCCATGGTAACTGTTGCTTTGGAGCAGGTTATGCTCCTGATAGGAAATCAGCGGGGATGAAATCACTGCTGACTGACCAATTAGATCTCTGGAAAACAGCAGAAGCTCAGACAGTCACAGGGTCTGAAGGTTCGTCTTTATCTGGGGAGCCAGGAGCACCATTCACAGAGAGCTGGAGACCGGCTGCAATCACAGCATTGTAAGAGGGTGTAACCTTATCCTTCTTCTATCCTGCATCGCCCCGAGTCTTCCCAGCTTTGACAAATGTCCTGGGGTACCTGCATTTACTCAGAGCCTCTCTGATATGTAAATGTAGTGTTTGTAACATGGGGAAACCTGAGAGACAAAATGTTTAACCCACTGAGAACACAATGTCCAGATGAATAGAACCAACTCTGGGGGATTTCCTTACCTGGATGAGCAACTTTTATCTTCCTTTAGAAAATGTTGTCAGTAATATGTCCATGTTTCTGATTGGTCAGCAGCTGCAAACTCTGTTATGTCAGTGTGTCATAGCTGGACTGATAAACCAAGTTGATAACAACATTTATGTGACCTGTTAGCCTCACTGATGATGTCTGACAAGCCAGATAAACAGAAGATATCCTGGATAAATATATGGATATGTTGAAGTGGACTGAGATGAAAGGAACTGGCCCCAACAAACACGAGGCGTTCATTATTGAATGAAACTGAACTGAGATCAGCAGTTGCCTGTTTAAATCTGAACCCTGCACTGTGACTGCTTCCTGAACGATGAGCTGACAGAATACACTGATGAGCTCAGACCGACTTAATCATCATATCTTTATTCATTTAATGAGCACAGAAAAATATACAGTTTAAAATTCAAGCTGAAGCAGAAGGTCTTTCTGCACTGACGACAAGCGAGCGAGCGTAAAGTTCGGTCTGTGAGTGCAGAACACTAATATGGCTGCAGCCTGGGTCACATGACTCAAACCGCTCCAACGTATTTACGATATGACCAAATATGTGCGATTAAAGCACAGCATCGTCATCATCAGGACATTTTTCCTCCAGCTGTGTCGTGTGAGCGGCATGGAGCGGTGTGGGTCAATCACTCGGGTGCTGAGCTAAGTGCAGTCCACAGTAAAACACAGAGTACATTTATAGATATCTATAGATATATATATATATATATATAACAGACTCTGCCCACCCCACACATTAGAAAGAGTAACAACAGAAACACCAATGAAACACTTTTTTCCTCTGTTCATAAAGATATAGAAGAACAACAGCAACACGTTAGTTTTCTCTTTGTCAGGTCACAACAGGTCAAACATTCATGTGGTCTGTAAATGTAAACTAGCACGAACCGTTACAGCTGGTGACGAAGAACAACCAGAGAGGTCACATGATCGTGTTTTACACGTTCAAACAGAAAGCTGTACATACTCCTCTCTACGTGCTACGAAAGAACGGCGAACAGGAGGAGAACGTCACGGACAAAGAGCTCGCGGCAGCTTTAAAGCTCCAGAAACGGAGCCCTCGATGCTCCTACACACAGTCTGCTAGGTTTGTACGAAAGGTGACCTGTGCTCAGAAACCACCTGAGAGTAGCACACGTCCACGGAGAATGCTTTCAACCACGCCTGAGACAGACTTTGGGCCTACGCCGATGACTCTGGGTCCTCCTTTGGACCTCCAAACCAGCCTTCAGCTGGAAGGAGTCCTGGAAGTGCTACTGCATTACAGTCACACCAGGAAGTGATGTGGCGTGTTAAATACACTTCACATTCTGATTCATGTCGGTGGACCTGACTTCATGATGGAGATGTTTGGAAACCAGCAAACAAACTCGCTTCAGTTCGAGCTGTGGGTGGAGGTCACAGACTACCTTCATCAGTCCAGAGTAGCAGGTATACATCCATCTGTGGCTGAAGGCACCGCTGCAACCGTTCTCTGAAGGCTGATCAGTGTTCTGCATTGGCACCGGGGCCATGAAGGCAGACATGAAGCCTCATTTCTTGTCATACCAGAGGACACTTTTATCCAGTTTACTGATGACCTGAATTGTGCTGCTTAGAACCAGACAGCTTTGTTGACATAAAGTAGTTCGACAGATGGCCGCCCCTCCCTGAGCCTGGATCTGCCAGAAGTTTCTTCTTGTTAAAAGGGAGTTTTTCCTTCCCACGGTTGCCAAGTGCCTGCTCAGAGGCAGTTGTCTGATTGTTGGAGTTTCTCTGTACTATTGTGGGTCTTTAAAGCACCTCGAGGTGACTGTTGTTGTGATTTTGAAATGAATATTTGTGAGTACACCAGTGTACCGTGTGTGCATCACAAACATTATTGTAAGTTTCATTGTACAGGGTGGGCCATTTATATGGATACACCATAATAACATGGGAATGGTTGGTGATATTAAAGTCCTGTTTGTGGCACATTAGTATATGTGAGGGGGCAAACTCCTCAAGATGGGTGGTGACCATGGTGGCCATTTAGAAGTTGGCCATCTTGGATACAACTTTTGTTTTTTCAATAGGAAGAGGGCCATGTGACACATCAAACTTATTGGTAATGTCACAAGAAAAACAATGGTGTGCTTGGTTTCAACGTAACTTTATTCTTTCATGAGTTATTTACAAGTTTCTCTTTGTTCACAGCCATTGACATGTCGAAGAGGTTAACACGTGAGGAGCGGATCGAAATCGTGTTGATATCTGGTGAACGCAGTAACCGGGTCATTGCAGCAGATTTCAATGCAAGACACCCTACGAGACCACCCATCTCCCATGCTACAGTTAGCAAACTGCTTGCTAAGTTTCGTGAAACTGGTTCAGTGTTGGATTTGCCAAAATGTGGACGCAAGAAAACTGTCACTAATGAAGAAACATCAGTGGCTGTCCTAGCTTCATTCAGCAAGAGCCCACGGCGTATAAATATTAAGTATTAGTACTAAATATGTGATTTAAATGTACTGAAAAAAATCTAAACTGGATTGAGATCCACGTATTTTCAGTTTCTTACACTGGTTTCAGGATCGACCTGTCATACAAATAAGAAAAGATATTCGTCTTCCTTCAGATGAGAGATTGGCCATTTCTGAAGAGGTCATATCTTCCGGGAGAACGAGTGCTGTCCACAGACGGTTTCAGAGTACAGGTCTGAACTAGTATAAACTAAGAGCAAAGCACCATAAAACACATTGAATCCAGCCAGAGAGCGAGGTTTAGTGACAGACTTCACTTCATATTTAAGGCAATGTAAGTTAATTGAAATGTTTCTCTCATAACGAAAGCTAAAGAAAACCAACAGAAGCATTTAAGGTGCTGCTAAGAGTGGCTGCAGCTAACGAAACCAGGCAAAACCAAACTGTCACGCTCGTTCTGAAAAACAGACCTGTTTCAGTCTTAACGAATCGAGCAAACCCAACTTCATAGAGAGACACAAATATAAAAGCAAAGAGGATACTGAGCCGCGAACAGAACACGCAAGTTCTTAAAGGCCGCACAGTTTACAGAACAACCAGCATCCAGCTAAACGTAGAAACCATCTCATACAGATGAGTCTCAACGTCTGTGATTCATCCTTGCACTTCTGTTAGACAAACTTCAGGAGACCAAGGACTCTTTAATCAGATTTAGTGACAGCGAATAGAAATGAAAGTTCGATTTAAAGCGTCACAGTAACACCAATCAGAGTACAAACACCAACCGATGAGCGTTTCATAGGGTTTGTTCTGTTTTGGTCAGTGGTACCTGAACGTCACACCAACATGCTCTGTGCAGTCCAGTGCTGTCTGAAACTGTGCAGGACGGTAGGAATGCTCATGTGTTCCTGTTTCACAGCTAGTTTCCTCTTTAAGAGACCAAGAAGAAAGAGAGAGAGAGCCCCTTTGTCCCTTGGATTGGGGTCAGAGCACTGCAACCCTGTCCCCATGCTCCGCCCCTGTGGGGCTGGTAACACCCCCATTGTTTAAAGACCCACAGTTCAACTCTCCCGAACCCGACCCGCCTCTATATCCAAAAACCTGACAGCAGTTGCAGTTCAGTGTCCAGAGGTGGCATTTCCTGAACATCTGGGGTCATCTGACCCCTGTCAGGCCCACTCTGATTGTACCTGCGAGGTGTTTGAAGAGGACTGCTTTTGTGAGGGGGCGCTATTTTATGGCTTCAGTAAAACTACGTTTTCCCGTTTCCACCTCGGTCCGTATGTACAAGGACGGCTGTAGCTCCAAGTCTGAAAAATGAAGCCAGTGCTGAAGTACCTCAAACCTGCATTGCCTTTAAAGTCCAGCAGGGGTTGACTGCTTGGTCTATAAAAGTCTATGAGAAAATGAACATCTTGCTCAGTTGATCTCTGAGCTCAGTGAACTCTTTAGTGATGAGTTTATGGTCTCAGTCGCTACTCAGGTCTGACTAGATAAAGCACAATGTTCGTTTTGGGGATAGCGATCCCAGTAGAGTCACAAAGAACCGGGACATCGGGGTTGGGCTGCTACTCTGAGTGACCAGTGTACCTGGTGTTCAGAGTCAGATCCAACCCTCGCTCATCACTTTGTCTCAGAATGATGAAAGATAATGAAAAGATTGATCTTCACACATCCATCTTTTATATTAAATCTGTGACCAGTGGCACAGGGTTAGATTTACTGAGCTGCAGATCTCAGGGGCACACACAAACGTTTACAGGGATCATTTTCAGTGTTTATGAAACCGAACCTTTACCTTTTAACTTTTGCCCTTGTGTTGTCAGGTGTCATATGCCTAACCCTTATAGATCGAATTCGTTGTTGGCGATTACCCTCATTAACCCTACACTAGCAAAACATGTCATTTAAAAAAAATGTTCCTCTAAGTCTTGGCTGAAGACAAGAAAATAATTCAACTTATAAACATTTGTAAGCAAAAGTCTTTTTGCTTTTTTCTAAAACACAGGGTAAGGGTAGGAGTCGGGGGCAGGGATGGAGTCGGGGTCAGGGATGGAGTCGGGGGCAGGGTAGGAGTCGGGGGCAGGGATGGAGTCGGGGGCAGGGTTGGAGTCGGGGGCAGGGTAGGAGTCGGGGTCAGGGTTGGAGTCGGGGTCAGGGATGGAGTCGGGGGCAGGGTTGGAGTCGGGGGCAGGGTTGGAGTCGGGGTCAGGGATGGAGTCGGGGGCAGGGTAGGAGTCGGGGTCAGGGTTGGAGTCGGGGTCAGGGATGGAGTCGGGGGCAGGGTAGGAGTCGGGGGCAGGGTTGGAGTCGGGGTCAGGGATGGAGTCGGGGGCAGGGTTGGAGTCGGGGTCAGGGATGGAGTCGGGGGCAGGGTAGGAGTCGGGGGCAGGGTTGGAGTCGGGGTCAGGGATGGAGTCGGGGGCAGGGTTGGAGTCGGGGTTAGGGATGGAGTCGGGGGCAGGGTTGGAGTCGGGGTCAGGGATGGAGTCGGGGGCAGGGTTGGAGTCGGGGGCAGGGTTGTGATTATTTAGACGTCACACTGCTAAAGTGTTGAAACAGCATTCACAGATGCTCAGGTAAGGCTGTTTATGTCCCACTTCAAGTGTGAGCTGCAGTTTTGAGTCTTTAACCTCAGATCAAACAGGTATGTAGTTCACTTTGTATCTGAGAGTAAAAGTCCATCTGAAAGGCAGCGTTGTCTGAACACTGAATCTCAGTTGTTGTTATTTGTCCATCGGGAGCCAAACAAAGTCATTTTGTCAAAGCTGCTGGTGAGTCTGTTACACACATGTTGTCCTTTGGTTTCCAACTCCTGATTTTCAACACAAAGGCTCACGAGTGTGGTGGACACATTTTAACCCAAACCACAGTCAACAATCCTAAACCAAAATTATTTTTAGCGCCTAAACACTGAACAAAACAAAGAAATGGCACCTCCAAACACAAAAGGTCGTTAAACCTCGACGCGTTTCTCCACCACAGATCCCAAACAACACCTTATCTAACTGTGAGATGCATCTGGCAACACGGCGCAGTGTAAACCCCCCCCACACAAGCACCATGCAGAAAGTCAAAGGAAACATGTCCTCCCATGGGTGTCTTAGGTTTGTTGAGTCTCAGCTGAGAAATGTCGCTCAAATAAGAAATGACATTCACCTGACCCCCATATTTAACAGAATCTCGTCTTGCTCTTTTACTTCTACAAGCTGCTGATTTCACATCAGTCTAGTCACACTTCTGGCCCAGTAAAGTGCTGGCAGCAGCGTATTACATCATGTAGCCCCCGTTTACCAAAACCACCACAGCAAAAATGTCCTACTGTGAGGTTCTCCAGACTGAAACCATTTCACACTTTAAGAATGATCTGTTCCTTCTCTGCACGTCTTCGTGGTCCACAGAGTTTCTGATGTTCTATATATTTATTGTAAAAGCATCATAGTTTCTGATTTGGCATCGGCAGCTCCTGTTAAACTCCTCCTGATTTTCATACATTCACTTCACTTCCTGCCTTCTCGTCACAGAGTCATCACTCCAGGGACGCCACACATCCAGTTTCTTTTCACAAGGCTGTTGTTTTGGAGCTCGAATGAATATTTATCGCCTCTCTTGAAGCCGGGTGAGATTTTTTCCAGAGGCCAGAGAGCTGTTTCAAAGTATTTTATGTACCCGTCTTATCGCATAAAGTTTCAAAACACGAGTCTGGGCATCGGACATCTCTGCTACTCTTCACTCTAAACTTGTCCCCACATCCCCTCCGTCTGTCCCTAAATCCTTTTCCTTTCAAACTCATCCTCCTTGTCGCCCTCCCCCCCGCCCCAGGCCAGTCTCCTCGTTGGGGGGCGGGAGGGCTCGTGCCGCTAGAGAGCTGTAATCTGAGTCAATTCTGTGTTGGAGTTCCCAGTTCCATGGGTCTCTCCCCTCTGTGGGGGGTCCACCCCCACCAAGGGGAGCTCCACGCCTAGTCATGCCGGATTCGGCGTCCCTCCCCCCAGCCCCCCGCCGTCTCCGGCTTTGCAGCTGTAGGCGGCCGCCACCTCCCTGGCGATGCTCCTCATCCTGCCAGACTGCTGGGGGTCGAGGCGGAATGGAGACGGGTGGCAGAACTCTCGGAAGCAGCGCTTGAAGTTTTCATCGAGGAAGGCGTAGAGCACGGGATTCAAGCTGCTGTTGACGTAGCCTAGCGCGATGCAGAAGTGCATGAGGACCACTGTGAATAGGCTACTCAGGTTGAAGCCCAGAAACTGAGCCAGGACCATGATTTGGATCGGGGTCCAACACACCACAAATGCCGCCACCACCACCAGAACCATCCTGGTGATGCGCCGCAGGTTTCGGTCCTTTTCCTTGGAGCCAGACAGGATACGGACGCTGCGCAGGCGTTTGACCATCAGGCTGTAGCAGATGCTGATGATGGCCACAGGGATGAGGAAGGAGAAGACGAAGACACAGGTACCAAAGACGGGATCCCAGTGGCTCTTTGGCTCGGGCAGAGCCACTATGCACTCCAAACCTACAAGTTCAAAAGAGAAATAAAGAAGAAGTATTAAATACGGGAGAAAAAGGGGGAGGGCAGTGGGGAGATGTAGGTTGGTCGGTGTATGTGTTGTTGGCATGAATGTCAAGGACAGTGGCTGATGTTGTTCTATTAAAGGTGGAATATGTTAGTGTGACAAGTTACACTTTCAAATAGAGAAGTACACGGCAGGGTTTGTTTTGAATAACGTGATTTTATGAGTTCACAGTGACGTCGAGTGGACGGCAGCGCTTTGTCCTCATGAGTTCCTGGTGGAGAATCGTGTGTGTTAGACTGCTTTTGATTGGATGTTTGCTCCAGTTTTAGTTCAAGGATCCACAGTCCTGCACTCAGAGAGGAGTAAACCTCCAGCTACTCATTTGCAATGCAGCCGGGCAGGATGGAAGAGAACCTACAGGGAACAACGTTCCTGATATCTGCATATTAATGTGCTTATTAAAAATGCTAATTAGTATGCTAATAACAGAAACAGGCACATAAAAGCGAAAAGAAAAATGGGAGGTGCAAAGGAGACAAGGTATGAATGTATGAATGAGCAGTGACAGGAGAGTCAGCTGGTTTAATCAGTTTAATCATAATACAGTCTGCAGCTGGAGAAGGCAGACAGGAAGATAAATGTGTCTGAGCCCATGGAGAGATAAGAAAGTAATGACTGCAGAGTTATTCCACAACCCAACGGGCAGGTCACTTTCTACAAAAGAGACACCAGAAGGAAAAAGAACAAAAGTTCACCGCAAACACCTGAAAATCCAAAACCAACACACTTCAGAATCAAACACAGGTATGTCTGTGGGACATTACAGCAAGAAACAGCCACGGTTCACAACTGCACCTTAAAACAGCTCCGACCTTCTTCAGCAGGTCAGATACCTGATTGCAGCGCACCCTCATCAGTTCACCTTCATCACCTGCATTCACTAAATAACTGAAAACTGCACCTTAAAGACTCAGCTTAGACCTGAGTTCACATACTAGTCTTTTAAGTCCAGCACTGAGAACGATGACCACAGCTCATCCTTCATTTGGAGGAAGAGCCCAAACTCACAAAGATCGGAAAAAATTCCTTCCAGAAACCCAACGTTTCATACCGGAATCGAGTCATGTGACCACAGTTACCAATCAACCTCGATTAACTGACCTGTCCATTAAATAAAGGTCTTCCTCTTCTCCTTCTGCCCGGCAGCTCCATATTCATCCTCCACCCTCCCTCCTCCACACATGTGCAAACCATCTCAGCCTCTCTGAGTCCGAGCTGTTCCTCTGATGGACTCGTCCTGCTCGCACCCAGTGAAGGTCTTTACTGAGATTAAGATACTCAGACCAAAGCGGACACGGTCATGTTCATCTAGAACTTTGACAGGGTTTAGTGTTAAAGTGCTGGGAGGAGTCAGGGGCAGCGCCTGACTCTGTTCCTGCTCAGACGAGGTCCGAGCCTGCCATCGATTCACCAAAGACGCCACAAACGGGCCTAAAAACGATTGATTACCTGTTGGCAGGTAAGTTTGCTGACATTAGCTTTGATGTTTTATTAATATCCTTGAAGAATGCAGATTACAGGCAGATCTTTTTATTACTGAGGCCTGAGTGCAGGAGCACGAGCCACAGCCGAGCTCTGCACCAATCAGACGGGTCCTGATCCAACAAGTGTGTTTGTAATGAATTAAGAGCATTTTACAGTCGAGCGCCACTTCACACTAATTACAACCTACTTTTAACTACAGGAGCACCACTTTGTTTCTAATTCCTAACCATTTTCACACTGCACAGTTAGCAGAAACACTTCCTGTCACCATTAATTCAGCCGTCCCTGAGAAAATGTCCTAAGAAAAAGTCACAGCAAACTCTGCAGAGCCATGACAGCGATTCAGCCAGCGAGAGCAATAACCACACACACTTCCAATTATGTCCCACTGCAGCCTCTGCTTAACCGTCTACATGATGTTAAAGCTGTTAACACGGAGTTTTCTCACACTAAACAAAAACCAGACTGAACTGATTGTTTTTGGAGGCCACGCCCCTTTGGATGAGCTAACTCAGACCCTCGGTCCTCTCGCTTGTCATCATTCTCAGACTGTTAGAAATCTCAGAGTGTCTTTAGACGGCTCTTTAAATGAGAGAACCAAGCTGTGAAAAACAGTTTTCATCAGTTAGGTGAAATTGCCAAAGCGATGTCTTATCTTCCTCCTAAAGACCTGGACAAACGTATTGATCACCTCTAGACTGGACTACTGCAGTTCTCTCTGTTTGGGTCTCCAACACTCGTCTCTCTGTTAAAAGACTTTAACACCTGTTAAAGTCTTTTAACAGGTGTTAGAAGATGTGCAGCAACATGCTTCTCCATTTCTAAACCCGACGTGAATGTGTCTCAGTAAAAATGAAGCGCTGCAGTGAGCAGAGGAGAGCACTGATCACCTACAGAGGTGTGTGAGTTCTGCACACAGGAAAAGGTTTAAACGACGGAGGGTCAAAGTTCATTCACACTGGAAGACCCTAAACTAATGACCACGTCCTCACGCCCGAGGACAGTGCAGCCTTAGAGACCCAGGACTGGGGCACTACATGGGGATGATTTCCCATCATGCCCACATCTGTGGGTCTCCTAGATGTGTGTGTGTCAGTTACTAAGACAAAGTGCCAACATAGTGCAGAACAAGCCGAGTGTGCTCAGAGGTCATGTGACGGTGGACAGGTCTACTCTTCGGTCTGTGATTGGTGGAAATCTCAGAGACACCGCTGCAGTGTGTCGCAGTTCTGGAAAAGGTCAGCCTGCACTCACTTAGTAACGGCTCTTTGTTACTAAGTGACGGCTCTTTGGACATGTCTCACATTTTTAAATGTGACTTAGTGGGTTGACCCCGCCCACCCCAGTTTGGACCTGATGTTGGGTTGACCTCGCCCACCCCAGTTTGGACCTGATGTATCTTATCTTATCTTTCAGTTCAAGAGACGGAGACAGAAGATTGACTTCAGTTGAACCAAATCACAACAGCAGTCGCCTCCAGGTGCTTTAGAGTAGAGAGGGTCTGTGTCTGCTCGAGCGTTCACCCATCAGTGCATCACACAACAGTCTCAGCACTCTATGTCGCTGACAAGACTATGGAGATTTTTAAGCCTAAATAATGCTGAGTTTAAACACACCACTCTAGCTCCGCCCACAAACCACCCTACAATCTCGTTCACGTGACCTCTTCTGCTTCTGTCGGCAGCGCCTCACGTCTGATCCTGATTCCTTCACTATTTCTGTCAGTTTTAATTTAAGTGATATATTGATATCGTCGTGTCAACCTCTGATTGTCTCTCGCTCAGAGTGAAACAGCCTTCCTTGCGCGTTCCCTCATCGCTTTCTCCTTTCTTTGTTCCACAGTACGGGACCTGTAGCTTCGCTGTGATTGGCTCTTGATGTGCTGCCACCTGAACACGCGAGAGCAGTTAAATTCCCACCTGTGCAGCTCGGTCCAAACCTCCGCGTGACGATGTTTGACAGGTGGAAGCTTGCAGACAGAAAACCCAAGAAGCCTGATCGCTGTTCAGTCTTTGGTCCAAACCTGCCACGTGTTAGGACTCAGATAATTCCACGTCATCCCAGTTTTTCTCCTTTAGTGCCGTAAAAAAGCAAAAATCAGGTTAAACTATCAAAGTGGAAAGCTGTGATCTTCATAGAGAACAGCATCAGTGTCAGGTCTGAAGATCCAGATGTTGTGATCTGTTTGTCTCTCTACTCTGTACCAGATACTACAGTACTAGTAAATAGGGTACTGTATACTACAGCTCAGAGTATTTCTGCAGGTAGCACGTCCTCAGTAAACCCTCCCCACTGGTCACGTTGGGTCTGTAACATCATCACACGGTCACTTCTATTTATGCTCGCTGTTAAGGTGCTGCAGTATTCTCCTGAACCACAGGTGTCGCCATTCAGACAATACAAATACGAAATCAGTGCTGCTGTATAAGCAGAAGAAGTCACAACCGCAGCCAATACTTGCTCAAGTTTTCTCGTCTTTCATCTGGACCGTGGCTGTCCTCCTCGGGAGACGAACAAATGTGCCGTGATGTTTCGTATTATCCATGTCATAAAAACTTGATGGTTTCCGGAAAACAACGCCACGCAGAAGCACCTCTGGCAAAATCCTATCTGATGGCCACCAGATGGCGATAAGTCTCCCTGTAGAAGTGTATGTGAAACAGAACCTCCGTAATCAGTGCTGATGACTTCACGCTCAGTCATCATCGATTGGCGGTATGAAACTGCACGCTGATTGGCTAACACCGTGTTGCTCTTTTCGTCTCTGAACCAAGATGGTGGCAGCAGTAAAACATCACAAACCAGCGGGGCATGTGACTGAAGCTCCACCCACCTTTCTGTGTTTGTGGATGCTGCGGTAACTCCACCCTCTGAAGAGTCTGCAGCACCTGTCGGCGTGTTGTTTTGGATGGATCGGTCTGACAGCAGGGAGCTGCTGATTCTGGCCTCCATCCTGCCGCCCTGTCCTTGTGCAAGGCTTTTGACCCCAATTACTGCGAGCAGCGAGCTGTGACGGCGCCTGCAGCCGTCAGCTTTGAGGCTGCTCGACCCTCTGTTTGTTTGGAGGAGACAGAAGAGGAAGAGGAGCACAGCGAAGCTCCAAGAGCAGGTCAACGAGGTGGAATTACACAGGAAGAAGGAGAGCAGATGGAGAAGGAGGATGGGATCGAAGATGTGAGACAGGAGGAGTTTGAAATTAAACGCAGGAGGGGATAAAGACAAAGATTTAAACTGGAAGTAAAACTAAACAGATGAGAATAAAGAAGAATAAACTTACGAGAGATGAAAGAGAGATGGGAAGGAGAAATGTTTAGTGATTGAAGCCGACAGGTGAGGAAGAGGATGAAAACAGGACGAAAACGAATCAGAGGAGGAAGAGGATGAAAACAGGACGAAAACGAATCAGAGGAGGAGAAACAGGCAACGAAGAGGAGAAGAAGGCGGCAGAGGAGGCGGTGCAGATGTAGCTCAGACTAATAAAAGCGATGATGGGATTAGGCCGTCGCTGCAGGCCGATCAATAAGGAGCTGCCGCACTCCGGATCTCTCTGCTGCGGCGCATCGCTCCATTCAGCAGCTAATAAGTGTGCTGCGTGTGGCCACGTGTCCCAACGATTAATAAATGTCAGAAAAGTTCCAGCATCGATTCGAATCAGCGAGTCACGGCGAACAAAGAGAGCGGCGTGCACAGAAACTGTTTTAAGGATGGATTTTATAAAGCTGAACGCCTTTCATCAGCTCACCCTGCAAACACGCCAAAACCAACTGCAGAAAAATAAATTTTTTCAGGGGAGGGGCAACCTCCCTCTCACCTGGCTTCATCCATGTTCCTGCTCTCACCTGTGACCACGAGCTTTGAGCAGCGACCACAAGAACAAAACGGAAGATATGAGCAGCAGACTTGAGCGTGGGCTCAGAGCTCCTTAGCCGTCGTTCCTCATGGCGGCTACAGGCTGACCTGGTGTCAGCTGACACACCTGGTCAGGATCAGCTGACTCATAGAGAACAGCAGAGTCCACCAATCACAGTCAGTGTCTGACGCCGCTTTGTTGCTAGATCTCTGGGAGCAGAATTCCTGATTGGGGACAGCATGTTATCGACACGGAACACAAACAGGAAGTGGAAGACACAGGTGAGTACAGGTGAGCCGAAAGAGTCTGTGTGAGTCTGTGTTGGTCTGTGTGAGTCTGTGTGAGTCTGTGTTGGTCTGTGTGAGTCTGTGTGAGTCTGTGTTGGTCTGTGTGAGTCTGTGTTGGTCTGTGTGAGTCTGTGTGAGTCTGTGTTGGTCTGTGTGAGTCTGTGAGTCTGTGTGAGTCTGTGTTGGTCTGTGTGAGTCTGTGTTGATCTGTGTGAGTCTGTGTGAGTCTGTGTTGGTCTGTGTGAGTCTGTGTGATTCTGTGTTGGTCTGTGTGAGTCCGTGTTGGTCTGTGTGAGTCTGTGTGAGTCCGTGTGAGTCTGTGTTGGTCTGTGTTAGTCCGTGTTGGTCTGTGTGAGTCCGTGCTGGTCTGTGTGAGTCCGTGTGAGTCTGTGTGAGTCTGCGTTGGTCTGTGTGAGTCTGTGTTGGTCTGTGCTGGTCTGTGTGAGTCTGTGTGAGTCTGTGTTGGTCTGTGTGAGTCTGTGTGAGTCCGTGTGAGTTTGTGTTGGTCTGTGTTAGTCCGTGTTGGTCCGTGTGAGTCCGTGTTGGTCCGTGTGAGTCCGTGTGAGTCCGTGTGAGTCCGTGTTGGTCTGTGTTAGTCCGTGTTGGTCTGTGTGAGTCCGTGTTGGTCTGTGTGAGTCCGTGTTGGTCTGTGTGAGTCTGTGTGAGTCTGTGTTGGTCTGTGTGAGTCCGTGTTGGTCTGTGTGAGTCTGTGTGAGTCTGTGTTGGTCTGTGTGAGTCCGTGTTGGTCCGTGTTGGTCTGTGTGAGTCTGTGTGAGTCTGTGTTGGTCCGTGTGAGTCTTTGTGAGTCTGTGTGAGTCTGTGTTGGTCTGTGTGAGTCTGTGTTGATCTGTGTGAGTCTGTGTGAGTCTGTGTTGGTCTGTGTGAGTCTGTGTTGGTCTGTGTGAGTCTGTGTGAGTCTGTGTTGGTCTGTGTGAGTCTGTGAGTCTGTGTGAGTCTGTGTTGGTCTGTGTGAGTCTGTGTTGATCTGTGTGAGTCTGTGTGAGTCTGTGTTGGTCTGTGTGAGTCTGTGTGATTCTGTGTTGGTCTGTGTGAGTCCGTGTTGGTCTGTGTGAGTCTGTGTGAGTCCGTGTGAGTCTGTGTTGGTCTGTGTTAGTCCGTGTTGGTCTGTGTGAGTCCGTGCTGGTCTGTGTGAGTCCGTGTGAGTCTGTGTGAGTCTGCGTTGGTCTGTGTGAGTCTGTGTTGGTCTGTGCTGGTCTGTGTGAGTCTGTGTGAGTCTGTGTTGGTCTGTGTGAGTCTGTGTGAGTCCGTGTGAGTTTGTGTTGGTCTGTGTTAGTCCGTGTTGGTCCGTGTGAGTCCGTGTTGGTCCGTGTGAGTCCGTGTGAGTCCGTGTGAGTCCGTGTTGGTCTGTGTTAGTCCGTGTTGGTCTGTGTGAGTCCGTGTTGGTCTGTGTGAGTCCGTGTTGGTCTGTGTGAGTCTGTGTGAGTCTGTGTTGGTCTGTGTGAGTCCGTGTTGGTCTGTGTGAGTCTGTGTGAGTCTGTGTTGGTCTGTGTGAGTCCGTGTTGGTCCGTGTTGGTCTGTGTGAGTCTGTGTGAGTCTGTGTTGGTCCGTGTGAGTCTTTGTGAGTCTGTGTGAGTCTGTGTTGGTCTGTGTGAGTCTGTGTTGATCTGTGTGAGTCTGTGTGAGTCTGTGTTGGTCTGTGTGAGTCTGTGTGATTCTGTGTTGGTCTGTGTGAGTCCGTGTTGGTCTGTGTGAGTCTGTGTGAGTCTGTGTTGGTCTGTGTGAGTCTGTGTTGGTCCGTGTGAGTCTGTGTGAGTCCGTGTGAGTCTGTGTTGGTCTGTGTTAGTCCGTGTTGGTCTGTGTGAGTCCGTGCTGGTCTGTGTGAGTCCGTGTGAGTCTGTGTGAGTCTGCGTTGGTCTGTGTTGGTCTGTGCTGGTCTGTGTGAGTCTGTGTGAGTCTGTGTTGGTCTGTGTGAGTCTGTGTGAGTCCGTGTGAGTCTGTGTTGGTCTGTGTTAGTCCGTGTTGGTCCGTGTGAGTCCGTGTTGGTCCGTGTGAGTCCGTGTGAGTCCGTGTGAGTCTGTGTTGGTCTGTGTTAGTCCGTGTTGGTCTGTGTGAGTCCGTGTTGGTCTGTGTGAGTCTGTGTTGGTCTGTGTGAGTCTGTGTGAGTCTGTGTTGGTCTGTGTGAGTCCGTGTTGGTCTGTGTGAGTCTGTGTGAGTCTGTGTTGGTCCGTGTGAGTCTTTGTGAGTCTGTGTGAGTCTGTGTTGGTCTGTGTGAGTCTGTGTTGGTCTGTGTGAGTCTGTGTGAGTCTGTGTTGGTCTGTGTGAGTCTGTGTTGGTCTGTGTGAGTCTGTGTGAGTCTGTGTTGGTCTGTGTGAGTCCGTGTTGGTCCGTGTTGGTCTGTGTGAGTCTGTGTGAGTCTGTGTTGGTCCGTGTGAGTCTTTGTGAGTCTGTGTTGGTCTGTGTGAGTCTGTGTTGGTCTGTGTTGGTCTGTGTTGGTCCGTGTGAGTCTGTGTTGGTCTTTGTGAGTCTGTGTTGGTCTGTGTGAGTCTGTGTTGGTCTGTGTTGGTCCGTGTGAGTCTGTGTGAGTCTGTGTTGGTCTCTGTGAGTCTGTGTTGGTCTGTGTGAGTCTGTGTTGGTCTTTGTGAGTCTGTGTTGGTCTGTGTTGGTCTGTGTGAGTCTGTGTTGGTCTGTGTTTGTCTGTGTGAGTCTGTGTGAGTCTGTGTTGGTCTCTGTGAGTCTGTGTTGGTCTGTGTGAGTCTGTGTTGGTCTCTGTGAGTCTGTGTTGGTCTGTGTTTGTCTCTGTGAGTCTGTGTTGGTCTGTGTGAGTCTGCGTTCAGGGTCGGTGTGTAAATGCCTTTAGATGGAGAAAAGCATCTTTTTGTGCGTGCGACTGCACTGAGCAGCATTCTCTGGATATTTTGACCTTTTTAGGAGACAAACGTTTATGTTTGAGCTTCAGCTGCACTCCTCCTCACTCTCACACAGGCCTGCAGGATTGTTCATTGATATGAGTTTATAAATATGAACGCGTGTGACTTACATCACCAGATATGAGTGCCTGAGCGGGCTCAGAGTGCAGAGAAGGAGCAGGTGGAGGCATTTAGCAGAAACCGACGGGTGTATATGGAGAGGAATGAAGAGCAGCGGCTGAGAGCAGATAGGCGCTGTGGCAAACAAGTAAACTTTCCAACCGTTTCATACATTTGAACATCTGGAGCAGAAACAAGGCTTCATGTCCTGGTTTGTAATTTAAAGCCAGGACCTGCTGACAAGAACAGAAAGGATGAAGACAATGGTTTAACTGTCCTACAGGCTGCTCAGCGGCGGCCCGTTGGCGCTCTGCTGTAAATGGGTAAACCGAGTCTGTGCACCAATAAGAGCAGAGCTCTGTGTCCTCTAGCACGTGCTCAGTGGCCCTTGTTGCATTTTTTCAGCTCATTTGCAGAATCTGTTCACACCCCAGTCACCTTCTTCACTCACTATGTGTTAATAGACCTCTCTGCATTGAATCATACCTGTTATTAATCTCTGTCTCTCTTCCACAGCATGTCTTTATCCTGTCTTCCTTCTCTCACCCCAACTGGTCGCAGCAGATGGCCCCGCCCCTCCCTGAGCCTGGTTCTGCCGGAGGTTTCTTCCTGTTAAAAGGGAGTTTTTCCTTCCCACTGTCGCCAAAGTGCTTGCTCATAGGGGGTCGTATGATTGTTGGGTTTTTCTCTGTATCTACTGTACAATATAAAGCGCCTTGAGGTGACTGCTGTTGTGATTTGGTGCTATATAAATAAAATTGAATTGAATTGAATTGAATTGCTCACGCTCAGCCAGAGCCTCTGATCAGAATTCCTAACCATCAGACTGGGATTTCCTTTAAAGCTTTCCAACGAGCTGTTTTAGAGTTCACACAATAAACATAAATAAAGTAAATGCTCATTCAACGCTTTCTGCATTTGTTTGGATGTTTGCAAGACTCAGAGGTAACTCTTCAGCCCAGTAACCAATCAACCTGCGCTTTGAAATCATGTCATTTTAATTTAAACCGTCGCCTGTTTCTAAGACTGTCTCACAAGTTTTTATGATTAAACAAATCAACAGGAATCATTAGCCCCGACACATCAACCCTCCAGGACTTCCAGAACTTCTCTTCTTGCACACATGAATGAGCAAATATGTCATGAACTGTGTGTGGAGCAGGCAGGATTGAACCCAAATGTCAGGCAGGACTTGACACAAACACACAACTTTATTGTTGGAACATCAAAGAAAAACAAAACTAACCTAAACTGGGAATACTGAAACCTAAACAAACACACGGATACACACAGGCTGGCAAACACGATCTCCCACGGGAAACACAGCCAACACAAATGAACGCGACACCACAGGGAAGCAAAACTAAACACACTGAACAATGAACACGAGACTGTCAAAATAAAACAGGAAACATAATGAGCCGTACGCTGTGACAACAGGACTTGGATCACATGAAGACTGCGGAGATGGGATGGAACACAAGGACAGGAACACGGAAACAGGTAAGGGGACAAAACACAGACTCCACTAAGAGGGCGAGGGAGAGAGCGGCGAGAGACATGATGGGCTGGGAAACACGGGATAAAACATAAAGAGGAGAACATAGGAACAGAAAAGGGAAAGAACATAAAAGGACACACACATAAACAGAGACAAACAGACAGAGACACACAGAGGGCAGAGAGACAAGGGGAAGCTAATAACCAAGGAGCTATGACAGGACAACCTCGGCAATATAGAATAAACTCACGACTGACTAAATGAACTTAGTAATCTGGGTCCTAAACTCCGTCAGCTTCACGTCCCAGAGTCAAACTAACACTGCAGCATCACTGAGCGTTAAAAACTGTCTAAATTCTTTCATCTTTAACAAAATGATCAGTGTTGCTGCTTTACCAGGTGTAACAATTAAGTTTAACATCCAGGCATCCATGAAAACAGGATTTATTACATTTAATGGAGTTAGAAGTTAGCAGGAAGTTAGCTCGCTAGCTTCCACCTAAACATGATATAGCATGTTCTGACTGAGAGATTTCTGAAAAAATTCAAACGTACAGCTCTGCTATCACTTCCAACATAAATGAAGACAGAAAACTAAACAGCAGTGACGTTTGTAGGGTTACTGAAGTTGGGCTAGCTGGTATATAATGATGTGCTACGTGGTAGCTAGTGACACAGCTATGTTAGCATAACATAACATAAGCTGGAGGATGGACGCTAACTTTTTTCCACTCTATAAAAGTTAACGTGAGGGTTCCCGATGGTTAGGGACAAATGCAATCGCATGGCAGGATGCTGTAAACGGACCAAACTTCAGTCAGGAGAACAACTGAGATAATCCATCCACAATACCAGGTTAGTCATTAACAGTGTTGGGCAAGTTACTTTGAAAAAGTAATTAATTATAGTTACTAGTTACTTCTTCAAAAAAGTAACTGAGTTAGTAACTGAGTTACAAGATTCAAAAAGTAATTAATTACTTGAAAAGTAACTATTGCATTACTTAAAAAAAAAGTTTAACCCTCTGGGGTCCAGGGTATAATTGGCCATTTTTAACCACTTCTGATGTTTCCTCCACATTTCACCTTTAAAAACTATTTCCTTTGCCTTGTTTGGTATCATCCTTTTCAGCACAACCTCACGTGTCTGAATTTACAGTTATGTTTTCATTTTGACTGTATTAACACAATTGATCTAAAATCAGACAAAAAACATAAAATGCGAGTAGAAAAAGTTATATTTTTTACTGTAACAACTACAAACATGTTTATTGAATCATATTTCATAACTTTAAATGCAAATATAAATTGTGAATTTTAAAATCCTATGCACAAGTTTTCCAAACAACAAAGTTATTTGCAGCCATTTACCTTTTACCCTTTTTTTAAATAACCATTTCAAACTATTTACAGAACAATCAGCTGTTCTTCAATAAGATGCCACAAATTATTTGTGCCACTCCAAATATTTCTGTCCACTATAAAGGAGAACATCACAGCCTGATACCTGCAGGTCTGACAGCAGCAGGTGTATCACTCCTGTTTCTACCTGGAGACAGCAGTCGCCTCATTGTTCTGACACACAACACAAAACTATCCACAACACTACACACTAACTACACAAGACAACACATTAACTACACACTCCAAACACGCTAAACGTCACAAATCTCTCACATCTCAAAACTCGCTCTCTCTCTCTCTCGCCGTCACTCCTAAATCTTCCCCCTGTTCCTAAACATCCAAATGTCACGTTGCCATATAATTTTTTGATTGGTCCACATGGTGCATTTTTCCACCAACACGAATGGGCTGGTTTTTGTTTTGGGTTTTTTTTGCTCATAAACAATATATACGCTGCTCATATAGCAGCTTATATCTTGTTTATCATGACTCTGGTTTTACGTGGCCTATCAACACAGTTTAAAAACTGGTATATGTCACCTTGTTGCTTTGTCATCTTGAAGTGGTCGTGTGATTGGCTTACCACGACTACTTTATCCTTCCTCAGTCAAACAGCAGCACTCATGCTATTGTTTTGCCCCCTGAGCTCCAGCTGTTGTGCCAAAAAGTGATCGTCGGGCAGAAAGTGATTGCCGTCCGCGGGAGCGCGCAGCTGCTTAAAGCTGTAGCGCCCAGATTACTTACAGCTACTTCCTGCAGCTGATATAAGATGCTGTAAGCTGAACACAGCTTCAACCATCTGTTTGTTGAAAAATAGTAACGCGAGCGCATTTTCTTGTTAGTAACAGTAACGGCGTTGTAATTAGTTAGATTACTCGTTACTGAAAAAAGTAACACCGTTAGTAATGCCGTTATTCCCATTAGTGGTCATTAATATACTGCAACTACATGGGAATAGAGCAGCTGTGAGAGAATTCAACATTAATGAATCAATGGAGGAAGTGGAGGAAGCGCAGTTTTTGGCATTCCTCATATTCCAAAACGTGCTTCGTCTCTTCACTGTTACTGTCGCCCGACATAATTTGCAGATGATGTTGTTTGCAGCCGCCACAATGCTTTCGACCAAAACAGGCGTAGCTTGATGACACCATCAATATGCGCTATCGTGGTAGAGCAGTGTAGTCAAAATCTCTACAGTTGGCCAATTTCATACCGTTTCTACCTTCCACCCCTACTTAGACATAAACCATAATACAAAATGACATCAAAACAGTGGGTCAACTGACCCAGGACATGACAAAATATGAGACTAGACTCAAAATAATTGTGTTCATGTCCAGAAAAACAAATAAATTCAGTTTCATGAACAGTTTGAAACCTTTGCTGAAGGCTCCCTACAGAGAGCATGTCAGATGTCACCAAAGGAGCCGTGTCAGTGATTAAAGTCCGTCTGAGCCTCACCAGTGCCCAACATTTGCAATTTGTTGCTTGTGCTTTTGGGAGGGGATCAGAGCTCTTCTGACAGATCCTGCGATGGCCGATATGTTGGAGTGCTGTTGTGTGCTCCAGGTCTTTACACCAGACGATGAATAATGATGAGAATTTCCATCGAAGCTAAGCGGCCAGTCAAAACGGCAAACGCTGAAGGACAAAGTGAGGTAAACGCCGCTGAAACACATTGTTAATGACGAGCAGCAGAGAGCAGGTTAAAGAGCACAGACATGCTCAGCATCAACAAAGAGGATTCAGAGTAAGTCCTGGGAACGAGCGCAGTGAGTTTCATAATTACGGATGTTTGTGCACAGACTTCACGCAGAGAGAGACACAGCCAAGCAAAAACAGCTGAGAAAAGTGAAACAAAGTTTGTTTTACCAGCCCAGTCGGGCCTTCACACCAGGTCAGCACTCATCAGCACTCCAGTCATGAGGAAACGGCTAGCCTGATAACATCCCGCTTTGCTCGGCCGTTCACCGTCTGAAGACTCACCTCAGCAGTCCTGAGACGTCTCACGCAGAGAGAACAATTTGAGTTGAATCTAACGCGCCTGCAGTTGATCTGCAGCCATGCCTCAGCTTTTAATGGAATAAAATGGCCTGCCGGACACTGGCGCCACCGGGCCCTCTGACCACCACCAGTAGGCAAACATGGGGTTAGTATCTTGCCCAAGGATATTTGGCATGCAGCCAGGAGGCAGCCTGGGATCGAACCACCGACCTTCTGATTAGTGGCTGACCTGCTCTGCCACCTGAGCTACAGCCAAAATGAAAAGCTTGTCAGGGCTGAGCTCAGCACAGTTGACGAGGACGGGAACAGCACCTGATCCGGCCTGACTGAAGCAAAGTCGTGCACGTGGCTTCCCGCAGTGCTGTGACGAAGCAGGTTTATCGTCTCGCTCCCAGCCCGTCACACGTGGATGCTCTATTGACGATGTCGAGCCGCGCTGACCCAGACAGGCCTAAAGCAGCACGCGGCCACATGTTCCTGATGAAGTGAGTTCTAATGCTGAACACAGCGTTCGACTCCCTTCTTGGAAAGTTTAACACGTCTGCAGACAGGCTGCACTGATCTGTACACTTTGTTGCTCAGAGTCATCCTGATGTGGACTCGTGATCTTTCATCCGCTAACAGGTTCCTCCTCTGGGAGTGATCGCTGATTAGTCTGTGCTGATTGGTTGAGGGTAAACTCGTCAGAGATGCTGCTGAATCTTCTTCCAGCCCGGTGAGCATCAAAAACTTGCTCCTGCTCGATGTGTACATAGGAGGCCCGTGCACCAGCTTCCTTCTTCTTATCTAAAGTGAAGTTGTACTGGCAGCAGGGTAGGCTGGGCTCCTCCCGTGCAGTATTTTCCACTATCCAGGTTTTTCCAGCCAGACAAGACAGAGATGAGGTCTCTCCAGTGAGTTCTGGGTCTGCTTAGAAAACTTCTAAGAGGAGGTGTCCAAGAGGCCTTTCTGAGCACCCGCCTCCCTTTGAAGGGGCGCAGTAATGGCTCTGGCACCTGTATCCTCAGTCTGCTGGTGTCCAGCCACAGCTCGCGGTGACGTTAGGACCACCGTCTGACTGAAAAGCTACTCCTGTCTTCAATGTTATCTATTATACTATTACACTGATCATCTGAGGATGAAATTATTGTATAACCTGGTGAATTTTAAGAGTTTAGGTATAAAAACTTAGTGGAATCTGATTTTTCCCCTGTGACTGTGAAAAGTAACCACAAAGCTCCGTGGGCCTCCCGGCTGACAAATCTGTGATTAATGAGTTTACCCCGAGATGCAGGGCTGTGGTGCAGAGCTGCTGCTGCAGTGCATTCATGAATAAAACACGATGCTGGAAACAGCATCTTTCCTGATCTGCACCGGTACGGCGACACTGAGGTGCACGTGTGCAGGCTCCTTTTAAATGAAAGTCTCGTGTCACAGATTTTAGTTCTGCATTATTTGCTTTATTATTCAGTCAAAGTGGTGATAAAGACATGCTGACATTGGTTAACAGCATTAGTCTGAGCAGGGATGCTGACGTCTGTGTTGAAGGTTCAGATCAGTGCACGGCCACGTCTCGCTGCGAAGTACAGCCTTCTAATTCAGCCTCTGCCTCACTTCAGGTTTTTCTTTGCTCCGCCCACTAACATGTCCTCAGGAGAGATGAGAGACTGAGGATCTTTACTGAGAGTACCAATCACTACATGAGGCACATAAAGTTCCTCCTGACTGGCTGATCCACACACCCTCCTCGAGGCCTCCTCCATCTTATCCTTTTGGTCCCACGGTCGAGCGGTGACTCAACAGCTTCACTTCGGCACTCGACCCTCACTCCAAGGAGGCAGGACAGGCTTAGGGTTATAGCTAACCCGATCGTGGCTCAAGAGTTGGCAGTTTGTCTTGTAATCGGAAGGTTGCCGGTTCGAGTCCCAGCTCCGACAGTCTCGGTCGTTGTGTCTTTGGGCAAGACACTTCACCCGTTGCTTACTGGTGGTGGTCAGAGGGCCCGGTGGCGCCAGTGTCCGGCAGCCTCGCCTCTGTCAGTGCGCCCCAGGGCGGCTGTGGCCACAATGTAGCTTGCCATCACCAGTGTGTGAATGGGTGGATGACTGAATGTAGTGTAAAGCGCTTTGGGGTCCTTAGGGAAAGCACTATACAAATACAGGCCATTTATAACAGCAGTCTGCATGTTCTAGCGTTAAAGTCTGTCTATTTCCTGCTGCAAGCAGAGAAGTCAAATCTTCATCACAGAGTCAGAGCTTCTCACTGGAACAGAGAGGAGTGAGGGCGCTGTGCTACAGCTTTAACAGCCATGTTTCACTCGTAGTTTTCATTAGGATTAAATTCCTCTACAGCCCGAAGCTGTGATTAAATTCAATGCCCTACGGTGCAGGCAGATGTAGTGCTCGTGCGAACAGGTCGCTGCAGCTGATGATGATAATGGTTTTATGTAGACGTGGAGCTGTGCAGGACGTACACGTCAGATCTGCAGCTCGTGGTCCGCGGTGACACTGAGCTGCCATCGGGGCTCAAACACACACACACTGAGATGTGTGTGTGTGTGTGCGTGCGTGCGTGCATGTGTGTGCGCGTGGCGTACTGTTCTCGTGCTCTTCCACATTTCCCAGGAACGTCGCTGGAACTCCGAAGGCGGACGCCAGCACCCACACACAGATGTTCACCACCTGAACACATGAAGACATGAACAGTTGAACATGATCGCTTTAATGTTTTAAGACTTCCACATCATCATTGTGATTTTTACACAAATTAAGAGTCATACACGGAAATTAAAATTTGAAAACAAATTTGTCAGATGGTTCAATAAACTCTCCATTTCCAAAAAACTGGAATTTTATATTTCAGGCTTTAAGGGGTCAACAGCCAATCAGGGCTTTACATTTTAAGGTCCTGATAACGTCTATAAAAAGAGTCAAAATAACGTAGAAAACCTCTGAAAAGTTCTTTAAACCTGCATTCTACGCAATGACCAGCAGGAGGCAACTCCTCTGGCTGAAGACAGTTTATTGTCAGAAAGGTCAGGAAAGCTGCTCACTGGTTCATAACGCTTCACTAATTTAGACTAAATGAACGCAAAGTTTCCCTCTGATAGGAGCGAGATGGTGATGTCACGGCGGCGGCTTTTTATGACGGCAGGATAAAACGTACCTTGGCCTTGTGAGGAGTCCTCATGTCCAGCGCTTTGACAGGGTGGCACACAGCCACGTACCTGTCCATGCTCATCACCGTCAGCGTGAAGGTGCTGGTGAACATGTTGTAGTAGTCGATGGACACCATCACTTTGCACAGAGTGTTCCCGAATGGCCAGAAGCCCAGATACAAATCAGTGCCCTGGAAACATCCAGAAAGCAGAGTCTGAGTGTGAATCACACAACTTATCCTGCTCAGGGTCACAGAGCCGGAGCTCCTAAAGGAACAGGTGGTTAACCTACAGAGTTTGCACACGTGCAGATGATGTCGTACCTGGAAAGGTAGCGTAGCCAGAAAGAGCGAGTCAGCCAGTGCCAGGTTAAAGATGTAGATGTTGGTGGCTGTTTTCATCTTGGTGTACCTGAGCGAGAAGAATCAGTTCAGTCAGACACACAAACACACACCTCAGTGAAGCACCTGACAACGCTCACAGCAGATAACCACCGGCACCGCTGACCACCCTCAGTTCATCACTGTCACCAACCAATCAAAATCAAGAAGGGGAGGGACTTGTGGCAAATTTGTAAAAACATTTTTTTTAGTTTATTTGATTTTTATTGTAGCAGATGAGGAGGAGCACTCGTTCCAGCTGTTCTCCAACCAGACTGCAGGAGGCACGCGTAGCGCTGTGACCTCCCACAGAGGCCACGAGCTTCAGCTCGGACCCTCGCATGACGACGTTTCAATGCGACATTTTCAAACTTGAACCGTCACGTGACGCACTTTAATCACGTGCGTGTGATTTTAGAGACAGCAGGAGGCGCTGTCAACACAGCCACACCTAGAAGACAGGTTTGTAACCTAGCAACCCGTCTGAGCCTGTAAACAGCGCCTGCGGTAAGCCTGAGCCGAGCCTAAATCTAAAACCAGGTCTAAGGCGGCCGATGAAGAAGCAGAGTCGGGGGAGGGGCATGCTCTGCTTTTTTAACCTTAATTTAGGAACCACCGGGAGGATGGGAGACATCTGGGGCGTAGAAGGAAACACAAACAGAAGCACGCAGCGGAGAGTCACGTGACCTGCGTCTTATCTGAGCGCATCGGCTGCTGCAACTTTGAACCAAGTGTAGAAAACGCAGTGCAGTCAAACCTCCTCCTCCTCCTCCCTGCCCTCAGCCGGTTTTACCCTCGCTCTCTCTCCTCAGCACATCCCCTTCTTTCTTCCACTCTTCCTCTCGTCTCCTCCTCTGCCTCCTTTCCTCTTCAGTCCTCTTATTATTTCTCCAGCTTCGGTTTTAGCCGATGTTCCTCGCTTCCTTTACATCCCAACATCTGTGTCTTTCACTCTTTTATGCTTTCGTGCCTCTCGTTGCCTCCCTCTGATGTATCCCTGCTGCACTCAGCCCTCTGACTCCGTCTCCACCTGCAGCTCACAGGAAGCCGCCTTTATTAAGTTAAAATCAGGTCTTAAAGGTCAAAACTGAGAGATGAAGATTCATAGAGAGCGGCTGAGAGAGGCAAAGGAGCGGCGACGTTCAGCCGTCACAATATTAATCCAGGGAAATCTTTTTTTTTTTTTTTTTTTTTTTTTTTTAAACCTGTCCCGTTTGGTTCTTTTGCCATCAGAATTATTGTCTAAAGGCGAAGAAAGATGCCCAACGGATTTACTTTACCAAATGGACCATCCCAGCCTTGCCGTAATGGTCCATTTGATTCAACTTTTTATTGTTTATTTTATTTTCACTTGCTGAATACGGGACAGGGAAATCTTAATTTCTATTTATGTGCTTCTGGATTATTTCACTCTAAAAAATGAATTTACTGCTCCACTTAACCACCTGCAGCCTCCGCAGCCAGAGAGGTGGAGGAAGAAGCTGCAGGTGCGTCCGGCAGGAGGTCAAACTTCCTGTTTTTGACTCTCACTATGGTCACGTTTGGTCTGCTTTTTATTTTCTCCTCCACCTTTCCACTCTTGCTGCTCTTCACTGCTCCACCTCTCAGCTCCAATCAGCTGCTTTCATCTCTCGCCCGGTTCTCTCGCAGTCTTTCCTTCCTTCCTTCGGTCCTTCCTTTCTGTCTTTCCTTCCTGCCTCCTTCCCTGTGCATGCTGGAGTCTTGCTGGGAGCTCGGGAGTCTTCACACAGAATATTTTATGGTGTTCAGCTGAGCTCTCCGCCCATTTTCACATCGGGACCACATCTCCCCTCCTAACCCTCTCCATCTCCACCTCCTCTCTCTTCTGTTGCTCTGTTGCTGTAGTTAAAAACCCCCTGAAATGCTGATTATGAGTTCAGTGCTCGTGGGCACAAAGGAAGAGGAGAAAGAGTGACAGGTGAGACCGGAGCTCAGAGAAGCGTCGGGCAGTCGTGTCTTCTCTCAAACACACACGAGCGCTGCGTTTGCACCGAGTTTCATCAGCTCTGCTGCTTTGATGATTTACCGCAGGATTGTGTGCTTCACTGCAAAAGCACGCCGACAGTAAGAAACACAAGTACTGAAGACAAACGAGTCCTTCGTGCAGCGGATGCTTAAAGAGCGTCCCGAGACAAGATCCTCAGGAAGAAACAGATCCATACTCTGCGTGCTGCGCAGAAATGATTCTTTATGAAAACCCTTCAGAATCAGGATGAAGGACAAAGATCATCATTCAGTCAGTCTGCCTCTCAGCAACACAACAAACTGCATCTCTCCATCAAAGCTGGAAACTGATCCTGGATCCTGACCAGAATTCCTCCCGGTTTCTCTTCATTTCTTTTGGTGCGTATATCTGAAGATACCGGACGTCTGTAAAGGGATCCAAGCCCGACCCCTGAGAGTGTTTCCAATGTGTTTAACAGTAATCCTGCTAACACACACATGTCATGGTCCCCGTGTCTGCCCGGCCGGTCCTGCAAGGCTACATGTGTTTTTGATTACTCTCTCCCTCTTTCTCTCGCCACTCTGCCTGGGTGGAGCTTACTGCGCGCTCCCGCCCTCGGCCCACACACCTGTTGGCCATCAGGCTGCATTTAAGGCTCGGACGCAGACAGTCTCATTGCTGGATGATTGTGCGAGACACGTTAGTGAGCCTCTAGCCTCAGTGAAGTTTTCTTGTGTTAATCTGTGATTCTGTGTAACCGATGTCTCTTGTGTATAGTTTTCCCCGACCTGTGACCTACCCGCCGTGTGGACGTGTGTTAGTTGGAGTGTGAAGAAGAGAGCGAGTGTGAGAGAGCTTCCCCTACCTGGATTTCCACCACTGTATTCTGCACCTGGTGACTGTGTAAATAAACTCTGTTTTTGGAACTGAACCCTGCCGTCGCTTGTGACAACAGTGACACACAGTCAGGTAAACAAAGACCTGAAGAGGTTTTAGTTTCTCAGGGTGAACACGAACCCCGCCGACCTCAGTCGGTATCATTCATGACTGCTAATCTCTCACATCTAATTCATCTATATGATACCAAAAAACGGTGAAAAGCTGTGACATTTCCACGAACCTGTCTTTAGTCCAAAAGCGTGACCCTGCTTTACGTGAAGCCTGTGCAGCAGCAAACGTGCATCAGCCTCCTCTCCATGACAGGGCCCTCCTCCTGCCTCTCTGAGGTCCAGCTGAAGCTTGTGTGTGATAAATGAAGTGCTCACACAGACACTGCTGCTGTGTGTATCCCTCATAATCCTGAAACGAACACTTGATCCTGTTAGCGTTCTCTGTGCGTCTGCACTTAAGGAATCTCCAAAACAAGCATGAAATATTTAAGCATCCATCACAGAGGCTTTACTGCCTCACGCCTCCTCTCAGCTAATTCCTCAGCTCTCACTCTAATTGTCTCCTCACCACTTCTGTGCTCCTCGGAGCTAAGCTAATCCAGCACGCCGCCTCTCACAGCTCCGACCGTGGAGGTCGCTCATCCACCACCCCAACCTCCACCTCCTGATTATATTCAAACTGGATGCAAACTAGAGAAATGCATTTAAATAAACGATCTGACACTTCTGTTAGGAAATTACCTCATTCGTGTTTTATCTTTGATTACACATCTGTGTTCAGTTTAAACTTCTCCCCAACTCTTTAACCAGTCACGTCTTGTTTGTGCCACTTTGTTCACTCGGCAGCTTTTCTTCGTCTCGACTACTGGGCAGAGGGAGGTCCGTGGCACCGACCTTCAACCGTTTAATACATTTTGAAAATTTATAATTTGAGTTTGTGTATCTCCTGTGAAAAACCCCACCACACTTCTGTTGTGGTGGGCTGGTGACCCACCTTCTTTCTCTACGACAGCAACGAGCACAGGCAGAGGCTCTCTCAGCTTTCTGCAGATGATGTGTTTGCAATGGTTTATCCAGTGATCCAGATCAGCATTCAGCCGAGTGTGAAGCACCACAGATGAGAACTAACACCTCCAGTCATGGTGAAGGCTCCATCGCAGTTCATGAAAAAGGGTGAAGTGGGTCAGGAGGAGTGGACGAGTTCAGGTATCTCAGGTTAATGAGCGAGAGGAAAGAGAGGTGTCTGCTTAGACTACTGAGGCAGAAGATGGATAGATGCATGAGAAAGTGCCAACTCAGGGTGGGATCACACCTGAACGCTTCTTTATAAACATTCAAACCTTCTCTTAGGCTACACTAATCCGGATACATTTGAAAACAGCGTTTTCATCTAAAAACGCTCCGCGTCCACACTATTGTTTTCAATCATTTCCAAACACTTGTTCATCCACAATGAAACGGTCAAAAGCGCTTACGTTCCAGTCCTGCGCACGCGTAAAACGCAAGAAGACTCGACCTGCCTCATTTCTGTCTGCCGTTTATTTACTTTCCGGCTCTTTGAAATGTCGCTGCAAAATGTCGAGGAAAAGCAGCGAGTTTTTTAAATGGACTAACAATGAGGTGGAGTTGTTGCTGCAAGTAACACAAAAGTACAAAGTTGCAAAAGCGAGTGAGAGTTAAAGAATTTAAAGAAAAGCTATCTGGAGCATGTAGACTGATATTAATCTTTAATAGGGCTGTCAAACAAAACAACTGCTGTATAATGCCATCTTAATTTAATTGGTCACATGACTGCATCACATGATTAAAATGTGTTATCATTTCCATTTCAAAAGTATCTGCTTTCCTTGACCGAAAACGCCGTCTCAGTGTGGACGGAAGACATGGCCTTATGCAGAGGGTGGGGGGTACACCTGGACAGGTCACCAGCAGCAGACACAGAAAACCATTCATCTCTATGAATAATGTATAATGTTTTTTAAATGTCACTGAATGAAACTGTGGCCTCATACAAATACCTCGGTGCTGTGATTGATGACAGTCTTTCCTTTAAGTCACCAGCTATTAAAGAAACTGAGGCACATCATGTTTCTCTTTCACTTCAACAAAAGACTCGTTGCTGCCACTTTTTGACCTTTCCTGGATCACGGTGACATCATTTACACGAAAGCCTATTTCTGGTTGACTGCCCTCTGATTTATCAGAGTACACGTTACACAGTTTGGAGATAGAGTGCACTCTCAGGACATCATCACATTCGTCGTTCCATCGGTTCGTGCAGAGCTCGGGAAGAAGGCGTTGTCCTTCTCTGCTCCGTCTTCATGGAATACGTTACAGAAGGACCTGAAGCTCCTCGATTTCACAGACTTCCAAAGACGTACAAATGTTTTGGTGAAAAACTCGTCTTTGATACGGCTGCATACATTTTATTGTTGTTTGTTTGTGTGGAACAGGTCTCTCCGGTACATGACACACTGAGTCTCAATGGGACTCAGTTAAGCTAACCCCATTAAGTGCATGTGTTTGGACTTTGGGAGGAGCCTGGTGTACTAACCACCGTGGTTAAACCACGTGGTTAGTACGTGCTGTTGGCTGACTTGTGACTGGACGATAATCAGTGATCAGCTTTGGTTTTCAGGTATTCTTCAGAGTGCCCCAGTCTGTTCTTCATTGTGCTGAAGACCGCCAGACCTCCTCGCTCCTGTTGCTTTGGCTGCTCATTGTTGTACTAATAATAAAGGAGACTTCTTCTGCGGTGCCATCGGAGACAGAAAACATCACGCAGCCATAAAGCTGATGGAAGTGTGACGAGCATCCTGCCTTCTGCTCTATTAATAATTCACGTCGAGTCGAATTAGAGCAGCTGGAATAATTCAAACCTCTGTGTTTTTGTTGGTTTCCTCTCTTTGATTGCTCGGTTCTCTCTCGCTGCTCACCTTCATATTTCCTCTTCACCTTTCCCCTTTATTTGCATGAGCCCATTATCTTATAATTAATAAATGCAATTAGACCTGTGAACCTTTCAGCAGACACACTCGCAGCAGATAATGAAATGTGCTGCTGCGCGGCGAATAAATGATGACGATGATCGGATCTGCACACCGAAGATGGAGCCCGACCTGTCATGGTGCGAGACGCTCTTCCTGTAGATGTCCCTGCGGTGGTTCAGCTGAAGGACGAGGCTTTGCCCGAAGCTCTGATTCAAAGCCTCGGCCAGCTGAGGTTTGATGGTACTCACCCCCAGTCTGCTTCACTTCCACTCCCATCATGAGTCACGAGTGCACGCAGACATGCACGAAGGGCTGCAGTGAGCCATCGAGCAATTCCAATAATTCGATTAGAAAACACAAATTCTTTGCTTCGTTTAACACGCGGCTCTGTAGCGCTACTGTCACCGTGGAAACGTGAGCGTTTCACAGACTGAGCTGCAAAGAAATGTTTTCAGGAGCAGTGCATGAATGAAACGATTACGCCCACGCACACCGGCACGTTAACATGGAGGCAAAGAGGCGGAGCATCCCCATGAGCTGAGCTCAGGTTCCTGTGACCAACATTAAAACCTTCACTGTGGTAAAGCTAGCAGGAGTCAGCAAACTGTGACGTGAAAAAAAGAGAACTCTGTAGCTCCGCCTCCAAGGTTGGCTGATATGTAAACATTTTCCAACCGACGTTCGTCAGTCCAGTAACCGACGACAGGCGATATATTCGCACGGGTGACTTTTTGATGGGCGGAGCGATGATGTCAGGCACGGACTGATTTGTGCGTTTAAAATTTATACGTTTTGTTTGGAGGGAATTTTTGACCTTCTTTTCTTGTTTGTTTCAGTATTAATGTAGAAACTTACTGGATTATTTATTTATTTATTTGAGATGTGAAAAACGTAACTTTACGTCAGAGTTTTTTTTTATGTTCGCTGGACATTTTGATTTTTAACTGAGTTTTTGTTGAATTGTGTATTTGTTGTTTGGTCGAGTGTGTAAGACAAACACAGAGTGGAAAAAAGAGCCAGTTTCTCTTTGCCTCCCTGCACATCACTGTGGGTTTTTATTCAAATCACATGCAGCCCTAATTTCATCACGTAAAGGCCCCGTCTAGACCTCAGACTCAGCAACACTGACCCAGTGACAGTCAGACCTCATGTTTGCTTCCTGTTTCTGAAACTTGCTTCTGGGCAGGAGGACATTGAAGCTTTCTGACTGAAGGCTGAGCAGCTGATGGCCCAAGCTCTGTTGATGATGATGAGTGGCCGATGAAGCAGCAGCTCTTAATGTATGACAGGACGATTCAAAGTGATTTGATGTTTGAACAAGTAAAGGTAAATAGAAACAATGAACGGTTTGATGGTGCTTGTTCTTCGAAGGCTGTCCTCGTCTCTGTGGTTCCTCTCAGACTTCATTTCTCTCTCTGCTTCCTCTGATGATTCTTTAATCCACTGAGCCGTTTGGCTTCAAATATTAATAATCACTGAATTATTCACACGCTACCACTGTGTGTGTGTGTGTGTGTGTGCGCGCGTGTGAGGAAACCACAGAGACTGAAACGCTCTTGGAGAAACTTCGATTCTAAGTGTTTTGTGAGTTTTTCTCTCTGCTCTCAGCTGCTCAGACTCCACCAGCAGGTGTTCCAGTTATCAGTCATGGATGTGATTACATATGATCACAAATCATTCTTCCAATATTCACACGGCATGCTCCACTTCTGTTTCCTTTGGATAAAAGTAAGGACAGAAAGCAGCACTCTTACATTTATCTTCTATTGACAAACTCAGGGTTATGGACTGGAGGAGGGTGTGGTTAACATCCACCTGCTTCTAAAGAAAGGACACCTCTCATGACAAACACAACACCAGAACACAAAGTTAACGGTACAGCCTCCCCGTCACCCCAGGTGCTGGCCTGGTGGTGTGACCCACCCGGTGTTGTGACCCACCCGGTGGTGTCACGCGGTGCTGACTCCGTGGTGTCACCCGGTGGTGTGACCCACCCGGTGTTGTGACCCACCCGGTGGTGTCACGCGGTGCTGACTCGGTGGTGTCACCCGGTGGTGTGACCCACCCGGTGTTGTGACTCACCCGGTGGTGTCACCCCGGTGCTGACTCGGTGGTGTCACTTGATGGTGTCACTCCGTGGTGTCACCCACCCAGTGGTGTCACCCACCCAGTGGTGTCATCCCGGTGCTGACTCGGTGGTGTCACTCCGTGGTGTCACTCGATGGTGTCACCCCGGTGCTGACTCGGTGGTGTCACTCGATGGTGTCACCCCGGTGCTGACTCGGTGGTGTCACCCTGGTTGTGTCACCCGGTTACAGCAGATTCTGTTGCATTTGTGCCGATGGCTCCGTGCCATCGACGTGAGCCGCTCTCACACATTGTGCCATGTGCTGAAGCAAACCTGAGGCTGATCCACGATCACAGGAACGCACACGTTCAGAGGAGTTTACAGGAGGTAACGCTGCCTCCGAGAAGCAGCTGCATAAACAGCACTGTGCAGCCTCTGCTTTAATGACACAGCTCATAAAGACGCATTTATGTGCGCCCTGACTCACTCGAAGCTTTTTTATATGCCTGTGTATCTTCAGAGGAAAGAGCTGTTGAAGGAAAGCCTCTCTCAGCGACAATCACAGCCTAATTCACGGCTGGCAGCTGCTGCAGAGGTTCAAGGTATTATCATCCCTCTCCTCGGGTCACAGCATCACCAGCCATGTTCTCAAAGAAAGCCATGCAAAGGATCTACAAGTATCTCCACCCTGCTGGATGGAGAGAGAGGGATTACTGAAGCACGTCCCACAGCAGAGGAAGGCTTTTCCTTGTACTCTGAGGATTACACTGCTCCTTTTGAGACTTTAGGACCTCTCCTACTCATTTCTACACAGCTGCTCCCTGCGCAAAACACTAATAGTATTAGACCAAGCAGCCAGCGTGCATCACAGTGACATAAAACAGATGCCTTTAATGCCTCTCAACACTCTCTGCTTGTAGCAGCACACACACTTTATCCATCCTCACAATGTTCCCGATGGATTCAGCGATCCCAGGTGATATACGGCCTCTCCACAGACCTCTGGATCTGCTCCTGTTGGCCTGTCCAGAAGAAAACGTGTCCTCTCAGGGTGGAGGAGCTCCTGCCTGAGCCAGGACACCCGTCAGAGGAAACTCCTTCCTGTCACTCTCATTCCTTCTGCCCTGCCCACAGCTGTGCTCACAGCACAGGGGTGAATGAAGACGGCTCAGTAACTCCACAGATGAAGGCCACAACCTGCTGAGGCCAGCAGATGCATCGCGTGCAGGAAATGAGGAGGAGACGGGCTCCTCGCTAATCCTGCAATATTACAGATTTTAATATGGAAACTTCTTCACACGAGTTTACCTGTGAAACCTGCGTCTGAGCTCAGAGGCGAGGTGAGTAATGATGTGTCGGTCGTGAACGAAACGGCTCTTAAAGCCGACTCTTTGACGTGAACGACGCGAGCCGGCTCCTTATTGGGAGCCATGGGTTTTTTTTCTTTCTCTCACCCTCTCTCTCCCACTTTTTCCCCGCTTCACTCCTCACGCGAGCCTTGTGCTTTGCGCTGGGCAGAGGGGGGAGGGGCGGTAGTTACACTCGCAGTAGCACAGGAACAGAGCGGGAAGGAGAGAGAGAGAAAGAGAGCCAGGGACAACAACTAGTGATGTGCGATACCACTGATTTCCTTTCCAAACCGATACCAAGTAAAATTCAGGGTGGTATCGACGATACTGATCTGATACCGATACTTTGTACAAAAACTTAATGTTTCATTGTATTTCATATATAATTGTATTATGTAATTGTAATAATAATATAGTAATATAGCTTCATAATGATTACAGGACATCAGATTACTTGTTCTTATCACTTAATAATGCAGAATTATCATATAGAAATAAAAAATGAAGTTGTGTGCCATTTGAGCATGTTGCCTGCCTGCAGCACTAAAAGACTCTGCGACAGACGTCTGTCTCGCCCTAGCAGCACCTGTCCCTCTCCTCCTCTTCAGTTCGCCTCAACATACGCTCGTCATGTTCTGTGATATGATTTACTCTGAGGTGTTTGGCGAGGTCAGTGGTGTTGCCACAACACCTCACTGTCTTGCCACATGTATCGCAAACCGCGTCCTGGCTGTTTGTGGAGGTAAAATACGTCCATGCATGACTCCATTTACACTCAGCCATTGTTGTGAGTGCGCACGCCAGGGGCTGCCACACATTTATACAGCCGTATTTCACACATGGCTATGAAAGGCGGAAGAGGAAGTAGTTCCTTCCAATGTAGACAATCCGAATTATATAGTTTCTTTCCACTGTGTTCCTGTTAATGAAAAACTACAAATTTACCCCAAAGTACTAAAATATCGATATTTTAATATGAGAATCGATTCTAGAACATAAACGACTGGTATCGGAAGAATCCGCACAGCACTAACAACAATGTCACATTAGAAAGGTATAGTAATCATCCACAACTATTTACAGTTGCGGATGATAAAGGATTCAGAAAGTTTATTCATGCAGGCCCATATGACAGAGAATATGCATCTTCTTTTTGTTTTCATATTTTAATTTATATTTAAGTGTGTTGTGGTTTGCAGTGTTTTGTGTTGTTTCAGTTTAATTTTGTTTAAAATGAAAAAACTGAAAATTTAAATAGTTAAAAGTTGAAATGTAAATAGTTGGTTTTTGTATTATATGATTTATTTATTACATTTTATGTGGAGTGAATAAATAAAAGTATATTTACGGTGGCCCCTACAGAACAAGGACGTACAAACTCCAAAACACGTAAAAACTCCAAAACACGTACGAACTCTGAAACACGTACAAAACAGCTCGATCTGATTTCCTCGTGTTGGTGTTGTTCCCAGATCATCATGAAAATGTTGTTCCAGGATCAACATTGCAAGTGACCAATCAGAATGTTGTGACGTCATACTTTTGCGACTTCGGGAAAAAACACCGTAAAACAAAAAACTGTACTTAAGCTGTGAGAAACCGCCTCTGTCCGCCGATCAACGTACCCTGACCCTAATCCTAATCCTAACCCTAACCTTTTAATAAACGGTAAGCAGAATTGATATTGTCCTTGCAACACTGGAATTTCATAAATGCAAGAATGGCTTGGCGCGCAAAAGAATAACTTCACGACATTCTGATTGGTCACTTGCAATGTTGATCCTGGAACAACATTTTCATGATGATCTGGGAACAACACCAACACGAGGATATCAGATCATCCTACAAAACACAACAGAAGTGCTCCAGGATGCTAGGGGGCAGTGTTGAGCTTTTGTTACCTCGTGGCTACACAAGCCAGCAAGTACCAACGACCGGATTTGGTGTGTGGTAGTAACAGGTAAATGAACTTTTTTTTAAAAAAATTATTTGAATATATATGAGTGCTTGTGTATAAATACACAAAGAATACACATATGCTTTCAATTGTGTAATTTAAGTGATCTAGGTAGCTCTGTTTGGAAGTTCAGTTAACGCTAGAAATGTGTTTTGGAGTTTGTATGTGCTTTGTCTCTAGGGGCCACCGCATATATTTATATATAAACATATATAAATAAAACCACATTTTTTTACATTAGTAATTCCTTTTGTACGTAATTTTATATTGTTGTTAATAATAAATTAATTAAAGCAAGAAAACAACCTGAAGAGCCGGTTGGGAGCCGAAAGAGCCGGCTCTTTTTAGTGAGCCGAGCCGAAAGAGCCGGTTCTCTAAAAAGAGCCGTAAATCCCATCACTAGAGGTGAGTGTGGCGTGGCTCCAGAGGTCCTGCCACTTTTAAAAATGTCCACTCACCCGTGAGCTCCACAGTGGTGATGGGATTTCCGGCTCAAATCCCAAAAAAACCCGTGATTTTATTTATATATGTTTATATATAAATATATACAGTGGTCCATAGAGACAAAGCACATACAAACTAAAGCACATTTCTAGCGTTAACTGAACTTCCAAACAGAGCTACCTAGATCACTTAAATTACACAGTTGAAAGCATATGTGTATTGTTTGTGTATTTATACACAAGCACTCATATATATTCAAATAATTCAAAAAAATGTTCATTTACCTGTTACTACCACACACCAAATCCGGTCGTTGGTACTTGCTGGCTTGTGTAGCCACGAGGTAACAAAAGCTCAACACTGCCCCCTAGCATCCTGGAGCACTTCTGTTGTGTTTTGGAGTTTTTATGTGTTTTGGAGTTTGTAAATGTACTTTTATTTATTCACTCCACATAAAATGTAATAAATAAATCATATAATACAAAAACCAACTATTCACATTTCAGCTTTTAACTATTTAAGTTTTCAGCTTTTTCCTTTTAAACAAATTTAAACTGAAACAACACGAAACACTGCAAACCACAACACAATTAAATATAAATTAAAATATGAAAAAGAAGATGCACATTCTCTGTCATATGGGCCTGCATGAATAAACTTTCTGAATCCTTTATCATCTGCAACTGAAAATAGTTGTGGATGATTACTATACCTTTCTAATGTGACGCTGTTGTCCCTGGCTCTCTTTCTCTCTCTCTCCCTCCCGCTCTGTTCCTGTGCTACTGCAAGTGTAACTACCGCCCCTCCCCCCTCTGCCCAGCGCAAAGCACAAGGCTCGCGTGCGGAGTGAAGCGGAAAAAAAGTGCGAGAGAGAGGGTGAGAGAAAGAAAGAAAAAACCCACGGCTCCCAATAAGGAGCCAGCTCGCGTTGTTCACGTCAAAGATCTGGCTCTAAGAGCCGTTTCGTTCACGACCGACACATCACTACTCCACAGCTCTTCATCATGTCCTGTTTAGAGCTGCTGGAGTTCACTCCTCATATTCACAGTTATATCTTCAGCCTGCTCTGTAGCTCACCTGCTGACCCCTGTCTAACACCTGGCTAAAGAGCCTGCAGAGCCTTACCTGAGAGGTGAATGCTTTAAAAAGCCAGACACACAGAGGTGTGCCTGCTTGTGTGCAGCATGCTGAAGGAGTGTGTCTTCTGTCTGCCATCAGGCGTCAAACTGCAGCTCTTACTGCACATTTATACCGTGGACACATCACTACACGCAGACAGTCCACTGTTATAACAGGTCATGTGACCACAGTTAGTCTGAGTATTTATCACAGTTGTGTCTTTGTATAATTTGGTGAAAATTGTACTTTTTAACAATAATTTGGAGACTTCACATTCAGCACGTTCTGGTAAAAGTGGGACGTTCTTCCAGCGCCGACGCCTGAGCAACAAAGTCGGACGAACCCTGAATCATCGTTGATTACCATCATCTTTTTTCAAATGAAATTCATCTCTCTCACTGCCACAAAATGTGCAAGCTGCAATGGGCGCCATGTTCAGAAGAAAGCTAGGCTGTTTTGTTAACCATGCCCCCACAAATGTGGCATCACCAGAAAGGCCAAACAGATGCTCGACGTACAGGTCTCAGACTGGTGGATAAGAGAGAACGAGAGGCCCTGAACGTGACGTTTTTCTGACCCACTAACCGAACAAGAGGCGGTGAAAGGAAAAGGATCCCGAGCTGAACCTGCAAGACTCAGACCAGAGGAAATGCCAGCAGACTCACAGACACACACACGTCCCAGCTGATAGAGTGTGAGAAGAGGTCCTTATCTCTGATCGTGATGATGTCATCACTAAGCTAACGTTGTTAACTCATAGGGAATATGACGTGTTTACTTACACAGAGAAAAAAGAGAAATCAGACGTTTTCAGACGGTCTGACTTCTGTTTCTGTTGCAGATGAGCAAAGCTGCTAAATATTCCTGCCTGCAGAGGTGCAAACAGGACGTGAACTTTGACCTCATGGATGATGAGTTTTACCCCTGGCCCGCTGCACTGGGAACATTTCCTTTGCATGTTCAGAAAAAAAGAGCCTTCGTGTGGCAGCCGGACTGAGACTGGACCGCTTCAACTTCAGACCAACGTGAACGGTGATTTTGGTTCATTTCCATTCAGACTTGGTTGTTTCCCATGAGCACGATGAGCTCAGACTCCATCTGTCAAACGTCTGTTCTGTCTGATCAGAGCTGGTTTTTTCACGTTCAGCCGTGAGTTCCACCGCTCGAGGGCCGGATATTTGACCTCATCGGTTTAATGCCCATCTGGTAGACACAGGCTGTCCTCTCTAGTGTTTCAAACAACGATGTTCACATCAGGGTTGGAGATGTGTACTTTTGCTTTGCGTCACCATTGGCAGCAGCAGCTCTGAAAGCTGCACCGCCAAAGCTGATTCTGCTTTGACAAGATGAGAACAGGCCGTCTCTGCTCATTATCAGTACCACACTGGAGGACGACAGAGCGACTCGAGCAGGCTGAAGGACGGGAAAATGCACAAAGTGTTTCTGTGCAAAACAAAAAGCTCTTCGTGAAGAGAATTTCTCCTTGAAGAAGCATTTACCCTTTGCACACACACAAAGTCTAAAAGACCTGAAAGCATCTGTGTCGGAGGCAGGCATCAAACACATCACGACATCAGTCCACAGGAGGTGGAAAAGCTTCGGGGATGAGATTCTCACAGACCACGAGCACAATCCAACGCACACGGCTCGGACAGAAAATCAGCGGGTTAATGATCCATTAGGGTTAAACCGTCTGCTCCCATCACACTTCTCCTCAGAAAAACATAAAGGAACGAACTGAAAACGGCAGAATTTATTTTAAAATCGAGTTTACGGGATGATATCAGCATTACAGCAGCAGCACGAACAGCTCAACATGCTTTCAACATCTTTCGCCTGCAGGTTCTAAATTCATCCGTCAGCAGACCTGAATCTGCTCACTCTGTTTAACATGTCAAAGGCAGCCACGGAGCACACATGCTTCCCTCTGCAGAGGCTGCAGAAGGTAATTCAGCTGCAAATTAGCCACAAATCACAGGCTGAGAGGATGTGCTTTAACCTTTTAACGTGTCCTCGAGTCAGCGTGTTATGCAACAACAAATTTAAGAAGTCATTTATCTGTTTCATTGCTGCTTTTATCCAGAGAGCATGCAGACTTAATGGCAGTCTTTTCAGAGCCACTCAGGAAATTAAAACTACGACGATGACAACCCGAGGACTCACCTGCCACTAAAGGAGAAGCAGGTGAAGTCGGCCACGCGGCGAACGCTTCAGCACAACTGCCAACCATGAAACAGCAACAGTGGAGCGAGGGCTCCGAATGATTTACATCATCTCACTGAACACATGGAAGGTCGACCAAACCGTACGAGAGTTTGTGACGGTCCACGATGCCGTTTCAGACCTCACCGTGTTTGTTGCATCATACGATTATAAACTTGACAGAAACCGACTGCACGCCGCCCTCTGACCAATCGGGCCTGCGTCCTTCACCACATCTGTGATGTCATCACGAAGGTAGCCATTTCCAGAAAAGCACGCAAGCTGAGACTCGAAGCAGTGTGACTATTAGTGACACTGGTACTGAGCAACGCAACCTCTTTAGTTTACTGCCAGAAACCTCTGGCAGAAGGCGGGACAAAGACACAGCGTGTCTGCAAAAACAACAACAAAAAAAGATCTGCGCTGCGTCACATGAAGCCAGAACAGGGCGGAGCCTGTGGAGTCGGAGGCAGCTGTGGACTTCAACATGCGTCCTTCCTCCCGTTTCCTCACAGCTCAAAGGCTTCCTGTGCTTAGTCCTGACCCGAGGATGCACTCGCAGTTGCATCTGCAGGAGTCGTCAACAGACCTGTATGAAGACCTGCAGACACGTGCAGATGGCAGAGATGTGACGACGTACGTTTGTCAGAGCCTCACAGCAGCGCTCACTTTGTACCTGCACGCTGAATAATGGATGCTTAAATGTGGAAACTGAAGTGCTGTGCGTGCTCAGACAGCCGACAGCTCTGCCATCACGCCGCCGGCCTCAGCATGGCCGACTGATAACAGACGCCGTCATAAAACCTTTCAGCTGACAGAGCTCATCCCTCCTCTTTGGAGCTGCAGACGAGGAGCAGCTTCACTCGTGGTCCTCCATTCAGGTCCAGCTGAGCACTCAGATTAGCTTCATCCTTTTCTTCAGATTTTACTCCTCTGTCCTTTCTTCAGAGAGTCCTAGAAGTGATTTAGGAGCTGGGAAAAAGGCCACAAACTTAGCATAGATATGCTTTTATCCATGATGTTTCCAGGAGACTAAAAACTGCAGCGGTTCAATTACAGAGTCAGAGGGTGGAAGGAAATCCCACAACTGGCTCAGTTCGTGTATTTATTAGGTCTGAATAAACAGAAATGAGAGGCGAGCTGCACAGCAGCAGCGCTCGGGCATCGAGTTTACTCATGCTTCGTGTTTGGAGGAAAGTTCAGCTTGGCTGTTGGTCCTGTTAGCATGTATGTGGTAAACAGCACCTGTCTAACAGTCTGAAGGATCACAATTTATTAATTACAAGTGTTTAATAAAGAGAAGCCAGCTGCCCCCCCCAGAGCCGCCCGCAGCTTCTTCTTTAACCCGATCATACGCTCGTCCATCACGGATGTAATCGTACCGCCTGCTGCACTTGCATGATTCCCAAAGCAGGAAGACAAACAGAAAGCAGGTGAGTGTGTTTGCCTGACAGACTGCCTTTGTGCGAGCTGGCCGTGCATCTAATCCAAACGTTGCCATCTCCTCTCTGAGATCATTGTCGAGAGGGCGCGGCCGTCATCATGTGTGAAATTAGTTTGGATGGGATTGGATGGGGCTCTGTGGGCACATTCAAAGCTTCTCTAATTAGCATGTGGAGCAGCAGAGGAGATAACCGAGGCTGAGCAGGAAAACCGTCGGATGCACATTTACTGCGCGTCCTGCAGACTCGGGGACTGATCTGTGCTGTTGGGATTTACGAAAGCCAGTCACAGGTGTGGGCACGTCTGACTGCGAATGTAGGAGCTTCTGTTATTTCAGTGAATCCCAGAAACGCCCGTTCACCACCCTGTTACCCTCAGCCACAGCAGTCTCTCTGGGGGACTGCAGCGGTGGGTGTAGTAACCCGTTCTGACGTAGCTCAGGTCCAGACTTCCGAGTGGATTTACGGATGTAAAATCGAGGCTACTTTATTCTGGAGAGCACAGACTGAGCCTCTTCATTCCCTCCATCAGATCCTGTGATGAATCATCTCTCCACCCTCCGTCCTCCTCTCTTATTGTAGTTCTTTGCTCCTCTTCATCATTCCTTGTCCTTCGCAGCGCTCCCGTGTCTCTCCTTAGCCTCCAGTCTCAGCCCTGCTTTCTGTTTCCTGCTTTAGTCCTTCTTCATCATCAACGCGTTTCTTCATCAAAACAATCAAATTTATTTATCAGTGCACACAGGCAAGAATCGATCGAGGTCTCCTCGGTTTAAAGGGCCAACACTCCAACTGTGGAGGCCGGAGTCCTACAGTAAACCCACCACTCTGCTGCCTTAGTTTGCAGGTAAGCAGCAGGACCGTTAGATTTAGGTGAGCGGCCTCGGCGCCGAGCTGTAGATAAAGCTTTCGTTGTTTGGGCTGAAACAGGCAGTGCTTAGTTTTCTTCTGTATGTGCTGCGAGCTGTGCCGTGACAGAAATCATGCTCACGTACCCGACAAATAGATCCCATTTTCAGGTTTGTCCACGATGCCGGAGGATCCGCCTCGCTCCGCCCGACACTCTTCCTCTTTTTAAATACAAATTGATTTCATAATAGCTTTCTTGATAAACATCACAGTGCTCTTCTTCTTCCTCTCGCCTTCCTCTTCACATCACCCTCCAACTGTCCCTTAACTTTTCTGTTTCTTGTCTTTTTAGCGTTCACTCTGGGAAAGTGGAAACATTTTAAACATCTTCACTTTGAAACGGTTGATTTTTTCTTCAGTAAGTGCTGTAAATGCAGGTTTTAGAGGCACATCACTCATTTTTACCTCTAAATGGCATTTAAAGAGCTCTTCATGCTCCTCTTCTTCCCCCCTCCCTCCCGCCTCCACCCACTCTCCTCCTTAATTAACAATTCAATTCCCACCATGCTTCATGGGAACAATCCTGTTTTTTCAGCCCATCTTTTCATTTTCCTCTCTGACTGTTATCTACATATGAATCCACATTTGCTCTGCTGTTCATGGGGCTCACACACACACACACACACACGAGAGGATAACCTGTGATGCTGGCCAAAAACCTCGTCTGCGTTTTATTAACAACAGCTCAGCTGTGAACATGACCTGTGCTGCTCTTTGTTAACACTGCAGATGATTTATTTTAGGGATCTATGTGATTCTTTGATGGCTGCAATCAATACAACAATAAGTCCCAGAAAAGCCATGTGTGATGACACCAAGTTAAATACAGCTTATTAAAAAAGAGGAATATTTATGACCTGCAGCCTGTAATGGAACAGAAACAGAGCTCAATAACAGTCAGATTACTGCGCTCATTTAGAAGCTGCTGCGATGCGTTCACTGTACGCTCACACATAATGGGTTTGCTTTCTGCAGTCTTCTCTGCCTCTCACACCAACTGCTTTTAAGCACACACTCACACCATTAATTATTAATTAATCAGCTCGTTTTCATTCAGCAACAGAGCCGACGCGCACACCTACGTGAGGAGGACGATAGAACAGACTAAACGTTTCAGAAGTGCAGATATGCACACTACCTTTATTTTTACTGATCAAAGGAGAAAAATGCAAACTGCATCCAGGACAAAAACATCTGCATTACACTGCTAACATCTGCAAGACAGCATGCTAACGCTAAGCTAGCCAAGAATGTTAAAGCTGAGTGTGCAGACTCCAGTCCAGCAGCCAGAGCCTGAACTCCAACAGGTAACAAAGAGCAGTCAGGCTCTTTTCTATCTGTTCATGTTTCTATAGCAGCATCACCTTGACGACCGTAAATACTACGAGAACGTTCATGTGTGTCGTCATTAGGGACGGGGATTTGTGTTGGTGTGTGTGTGAAAGTAGCCTCAGGTTTATATGGTTAATTGTAATTATGTAACAGTGTGTTTCAGGTCATTTTACACAGCGATGCCACAAATTACTCCCTTTGGCAAGTAATTAAGTAACATATTTTTAATAAAAGTAACGTGTAATAGATTACTTATTTTGAGTAATGACACCACCACACTTTCACAGCCTCTCTCTCTCTTCAGGATTTATTTCTCTTTCTCACCGTTCTCGTCAAACACGCTACTGCAGGTCTGACCCAAAAGCCCCACAATTAACTCAGCTTATCCTCCTCTGCCTCCTCCTCCTCTGCCTCCTCCTCCTCTGCCTCCTCCCCCTCACGCGTGTTGCTCTGTCCTCTTTGCTTCCTTCAGGATTACACTGCATGGTAGTGACAGACACACAAACACAGTGATGGGACTTTAATGGATTGTGGTGTTTTAAAATTGCTCTCAGTACCGCAGTTCTGCAGAGAAACTTGACATGAGGTGGACCTGTGAGGGTGTTTCAGACTCAAACGTGTGACGAAGGCTTTATTTGAACAATATTCGGACCAAATCGAGGCTCTTTGGGTTTTTTAAGGTCACGCCATATCAGTTCGGCTGTGATGCTTAGAGCCTGCGATGGTGCCACTCAGCATGTTGCGCTCACAGAAGTTGAAAAAAAAAATCACAGCTGTCCATTCACACTCCATCTGTCCGCACATTGCTTCCTACTGTAATGCAAATGAAGCACTCCCCGGTCAGAAATCATGCCGGCCCTGCATTGTTAGGAATCAGGAGCAGGTCCTGCAGATGTGGGGCCATGTCTGGGCAGAGCCGAGCACAAATTGGCCGTGCTGATGGTAAATGGCCTGGCTCTGCTTCACCATCTGAGGTCCTCATTAAGGGAAATGCCTCGCAGAGGTCCAGAGCGGGGATGATTGCACACGTCATCAACCAGCCAACACCATGCAGTTTGTGTGTGTGTGCGTGCCTGTGAGTGTGTGTTTTTGAGTCTGTGTGCGTGCAGAGTCAATCTCGTGGCGTCGAGAGGAAATGATATGACTGAGCCAAGCTGCATGTTCAACACCAGGCGAGCCACCTGCTTTTGGCTAGACGCTGCCACCTTCTCACTTCAGCCTCCATGCCTGCTCAAACTATGAACTCGTTTCTCCACAGATGAAAGAAAACACTCACCCCCGTTCTGTTAACCGTCGGGGCTGGAGGGCTGGGAGGAGGTGCTGGCCGTCAGATTGGGGTCTGGGATGCGGGGCCTCCCTGCTACTGCAGATAAGGAGGCGGTCTGCTTTCCTCCACCCCAGAGAGAAGGGTTACATCTCCTGGGTCTGGGTACGGTTTGCCCCTCTGGGGGCAGGGGTACCTGGACCTGGGATATAGAGTATGTTTGGGGAGTGTGATTGTGTGTACAGTGTCTATTTGTGTCTGTCTCCACGTTGGGTGAGTGCTGAGTATTTGTTTGTGTATATGGGGGTGGGAATGCACGTTTGTGTCTGCGTGCGCCTGTTCGTCTGTGTCTATATGTCAGCTTGGGTCTTACGGTGCGTTCACACCGAACGCGATAGAGACGGCCAGAGCGTCAGGTTTACATGTAAAGTCAATGGAAACGTTTCACCCCTCATCCGAGAAGCTTCTTCAGTTCTAAGGTCAAATGGCCGAGAGTCCTGGACTCTTCAAGCAACGTCTTCAAGCAACTTAAAGAAGTCCAGACGCTTTTCTTTCCAAGCTCCTTAGACTACGATGACCTGGATGACTGAGAACCTTCACAGACACAATAACATGTAATATTTAGTATCTACTGTTATCTACTGTTAGCTAGTTTATTGTGATGGTGCTGTATTTATTATGTTGCTCTTTCTTGTTTGTTTTCTCTTCTGTTTTTTTTCCTCCATACAGGTGATCCAGGTGTTTTGTTTGTTTTTCTTTTTTTTCTTCCCCCTTTCTCACCATCTCTCCCCCCCTCTGTTTTTCTTTTTCTCCCTCTCTTTCTTTCATTCTTTCTCCCTGTCCTATCCCCCAGTCATGTCTGTCCCGTCTGTAACAACCGAAAATCAAATAATATATATATATATATATATATATATATATATATATATATATATATATATATATATATATATATATATATATTTTTTTTTTTTTTTTTTTTTTTTTTTTTTTGTCTGTCCCATTTGGTTCTTTAGCCGTCAGAATTGTTGTCTGAAGACCAACAAGGATACCAAATGGATTTATTTTGCCAAATGGATCATCATGGCATTGCCGTATTGGTCCATTTGATCAACCTTTGTTGTTATTATTTATTTTATTTTCAGTTGTTACAGATGGGACAGACATGACTGGGGGATAGGAAAGAGAGGAAGGAAAAGAAAAACAGAAGGGAAGAGGGACAGTGAGAAAGGGCACTTACAAAGACAAAGAGAAAAAGAAAAAAAAATCTCCTGGATCACCTGTTGAGAGAAAAAGAAGAGAAAACAAGCAAAAAAAAAACAAAGCAACATACTAAACACAACACCATCATGTTAATCTAGCTAAGTGTAAACAGCAGTAAATACTAAATATTGAATGTTGTTGTGCAGCACACAGGACAGACAGCGCACAATGTGCTTTGAAGTAGCAGCTAAGAAAGGTGTAGTTTATGTCTACGAACAGTGAACACCCGTGTGCAAACCTGTGTGGATCAGCGCGCTTGTATACAAAAGGTTTCTCCATGTAACGGTCTGCTAGAGGGTGTGGGGGGCCATAGCCTCGTCCCCCAGGGCATGAAGCAGGCATGGAGAAGATCCAGGCTTCAGACATCCAGAGGCCCCAGAGTGCGAGAGCCCAAGGTGGACCACCGGAGGGGCATCCGTGCCACCCTCCTGGGAAGGGCTGAGGAGATCCCCAGACGAGGGGTCACCCAGTAGCCACGGAGCAGAAGCCAGAGGGGGCTGCACTGGCGTGCCCGCCGGCTCTGCTGGCAGCCAGCTGTGCCAGAGTGAACCGAGCCGCAGACCCCGAGGCCGGAGGCCCGGGGGGTCCCCTTTGCCCCGGAAGAGGCCTGACCGAGCGACTGGCACCAGGCCCCGCCAAGTAGCTAGAGCAAGAGCTGGTGCATACCTGAGCGCCCAGCCCCGGACACCAAGAATCACCAATGCACCGACCCCTGAGGGCATCAGTCACTGGCAGGGAGTGTGGTGAGGGGAGATAGGCCTCCACACTTTGGAGGGCCTGGGAGTTCCCAGAGAGGTGGAGTCTAAGTACATAATTATAAAAAAAAAAAAAAGAGCGCAGGAGTTCATCTCTCAGGAATTTAACCATCTCACAAATGCGAGGCTCGTGTGAATGCTCGCAGGAGGACCCGTGTGATCATGGCCCACAGTCAGTGCATCCCTGAACCAAACCAGCCTGCGTTTGGATCATGGCAAACAGCTCCACACAGAGAGGCCTCAGCCAGCCCGGAGGTTTAAACCTAATGTCTAATATTCCTCTGCAAACATACACGACTTCAGACAGCACTCGGTTTGATCAACATCAGTTAACAGGATGAAAATGAAAAAGTGTTTGCCACCTTCCTGATTTCTTTTTTTTTTTGTATGTTTGTCACACTTAAATATTTCAGGTCATCTAATAAAGTTAATAATTAGACAAAGATAACGCGTGTAAACACAAAATGCAGTTTCTAAATGAAGGAGTTTATGATTTCCTCTAGACTTAATGGCTAGTTGAGCCAATCTTAGCAGCAACAAGTGCAATCAAGCATTTGTGATAACTGGCAATGAGCCTGTTTCAGCACCATGGAGGAAGTTCGGCCCAGTCTTCTTTGCAGAATTGTTGTGTGTGTTTTGGATCATTGTCCTGCTGCAGAACCCAACCGTGCTTCAACTCGAACAGATGGCCCGACATTCTCCTTCAGGATGTTTTGGTAGACGGCAGAATTCATGGTTCCATTTACCACAGCAAGTCTTCCAAATCCTGAGGCAGCAAAACAGCCCCAGACCATCGCACTACTACCAACACACTTTACTGCTGGTATGATGTTGCTTTTCAGAAAGTGTGTGTCCTATTACATGTGGCTGGGACACACACCATTACAAGTTCAACGATTGTCTCGTCAGTCCACAGAGTACTTTCCCTAAAGTCTTGGCGCTCATCGAGACCATTCCAGGCAAATCTGAGACGAGCCTCTTTGTTCCTTCTGCTCAGCAGTGGTTTTCTCCTTGAACCACGGATCCCATTGTTGCCCAGTCTCTTTCTTGTAGTGGAGTCATGAACACCGACCTTGACTGAGGCAAGTGAGGCCTGCGGTTCTTTGGATGTTGTTCTGGGGTCTTTTGTGACCTCTTGGGGTAATTTTGGTCAGCCAGGCATTCTTAACCCTATTTCACTCACATGTGCTGTACCAGTATACCAGTAATGTCATGTGACAATAAAAGTGATTAGATTTGATTATTTTGTTTGTCATTTGTTTATCTCAGTTTTTCCTCCTTAATAATAAACACCTTCATCTAAAAACTATATTTTGTGTTTACTTGTGTTATCTTTGTCTAATGTTTAAGTTTGTTTGATGATCTGAAACACTTATATGTGACAAACATAGAAAAAAACAGAAAATCAAGAAGGGTACAAACAATTTTTCACAACCCTGTATCACCAGGTGACCCTGAATCCTCCCTTAGTTATGCTGCAATAGACGTAGGCTGCCGGGGGATTCCCATGATGCATTGAGTTTTTCCTTTCCAGTCACCTTTCTCACTCACTATGTGTTAATAGACCTCTCTGCATTGAATCATATCTGTTATTAATCTCTGTCTCTCTTCCACAGCATGTCTTTATCCTGTCTTCCTTCTCTCACACCAACCAATCACAGCAGATTGCCCCGCCCCTCCCTGAGCCTGGTTCTGCTGGAGGTTTCTTCCTGTTAAAAGGGAGTTTTTCCTTCCCACTGTCGCCAAAGTGCTTGCTCATAGGGGGTCATATGATTGTTGGGTTTTTCTCTGTATCTATTATTGTACGATCTACTGTACAATATAAAGAGCCTTGAGGCGACTGTTGTTGTTCTCATGGCTGTGTGAAGGTAGGCAGGAATGGTGGACCCAAGAGCTGGACTTGCAGAGGCAAAGTGAACTCAAAACATGCGGCGTTATTGTGGGGTAGCAGACAGAACAGAAAATTAGCTAAACTGGGAAAGAAAAAAATAACAGGCTGGCATGTTGGCAAACAGAACACACAGTGAAGTATGAGGGACGACACGACAACCAGCAGGGGCAGACGCAGATACTAAATACAAGAGGTGATCAGGACTGAGAGGAAACAGCTGGGAGACACGGCTGACGCTGATTACACAGACGAGACAGGGAGAGCACAAAGCTGAACGCACTGACATAAGGCACAGACCTACAAAGTAAAACAGGAAGTACACGACAGACACAGAGATCCAGACGAGACACAGAACTTAACCAATGCAGACTCATGAGCAGACATAATAACATCATGGACAGACAGAGGGAACAGAGAGAAGTGGGACCAGGGCAGGCACAGAAGCCTAACAAATGGCAAATCTTAATGGAAAACACAATCAGAATAAACAAGAACATAAAATACGATAAAGAAACACAAAACCCTGAGTCATCAGACTCAGGACCAGGACAGTTGTCATTTGGCACTGTATAAATAAAATTGAAATTGAATTAAAAGTCGGGTACATGCCAGGAAACCAACAAATTTAAACTTAACCAAGAGTGGTCACATGTCCAGCCAGAAGATCTGATGGAGGTAAACAGGCCAAGAAACAGAGAGAGTCATGATAAATCCAACAGAAAACAAACCAACTACTGAGAAGGACTGCACTTTGCATCTTTCAAAATAAACCACAAAGTATCGAACGGTCACAGGAGGCACCCAAAGACAGACAGATTCGGCCCCGAATCTCAGATAACGACCGTCGTTTGTTCTTCAGAGCTCTCTGTTCAGATCCAGCTCATTAAATGAACATGAAGAAAAAACGGGAGCAGACAGATGATGAAGATAATCAGAGATGAAAGCATAAAAACAGATAATGAGGGACACAAGCAGAAGAAAGGACCGAGGGCTTCTCCTGCCTCTCCTCATTTTCCTCTTCATCCTTTTCTTCTCACTTCTTCAGCTGTTCCGTGATTGAAATGTTCGGCTGATTGGCTGTTCAAAGCCACTCTTCTTCTTCTTTGACAGTGAGAGATGAGCACAAAGTGCACAGATACCAGACATGAAGCAGGAAGGAAGAAGAACCAGAGGAAATTAATATTTAACATAAACACAAATATAAAACTAACCTGATGGTACTTCAATTAAAAGCCAGCGTAAAAAAGTGACACCGTATAGACCAGGGGTGGGCAATCTCAGTCCACGAGGGCCGGTGCCCCTGCAGGTTTTAGATCTCACCTTGGGTCAACACACCTGAATCACATGATTAGTTCGTTACCAGGCCTCTGGAGAACTTCAGGACATGTTGAGGAGGTAATTTAGCCATTTAAATCAGCTGTGTTGGTTCAAGGACACATCTAAAACCTGCAGGGACACCGGCCCTCGTGGACCCCACCCCTGGTATAGACTCTGAAGTACAAATATCAAGTTACTCCAGAGTCCAGGCCCGATCTCCTCTACGCTTTAACCTCGGCTGTACTAAGAGCATCTGTTGGATGATCTCAGTGCTGTTTTGAGGTTAAATATGTGGAGGAGGTTGCCACCGTTTAACACTTTAAAAATCTTAAAACCAACACGATAATGGACAGGGAGCCGGTGTAAGTTTGTGTTCATACCTTCTAACACCTGTTAAAAGACGTGCAGCAACATTTTGGACTAACTGCAGGTGACGGAGAGACGAGTGTTGGAGACCCAAACAGAGAGAACTGCAGTAGTCCAGTCTAGAGGTGATCAATACGTTTGTCCAGGTCTTTAGGAGGAAGATAAGACATCGCTTTGGCAATTTCACCTAACTGATGAAAACTGTTTTTCACAGCTTGGTTCTCTCATTTAAAGAGCCGTCTAAAGACACTCTGAGATTTCTAACAGTCTGAGAATGATGACAAGCGAGAGGACCGAGGGTCTGAGTTAGCTCATCCAAAGGGGCGTGGCCTCCAAAAACAATCACTTCAGTCTGGTTCTTGTTTAGTGTGAGAAAACTCCGTGTTAACAGCTTTAACATCATGTAGACGGTTAAGCAGAGGCTGCAGTGGGACAGAGACGTCCAGTTTCAAGGGGAAGTACATTTGGATGTCATCAGCATAACAGTGTTTCCTGAAAATAGATCCCAAAGACAGCATGTATAAGGAGAAGAGACTTGGACCGAAAACAGACCCCTGTGGCACACCACAACTAATAGGGGCAGAGGAAGAGGAGTGTTTCCCAGAAACAGACCTCTGTGACAGCTATGATTTAAACCATGATAAAACTGAGCCTCTGAGACCAACAACGTGTTCAAGTCTGGATAAAAAATGTTCTGATCAAAGGTGGCAGTCAAATCTAAAAGGACTAAAATAGCAGAACAACCCGAGTCGACAGTTAAAAGAAGATGATTAAAAAGTGCCGTCTCAGCACTGTGACGAGATTCAAAACCAGACTGGAACGCTTCACGAACGCTTTGAGGGTCTAAAAAGCTCTGAAGGTGCTTAAACACAACTATTTGGACATATAACAGAGTTTAGAGGCCGGCCTGTAGTTAGAATTTGGATCTTTGTTTTTAATAATGGGCTGCACAACTGCATGTTTTAAAAAAGCAGCTGGTACACAACCTGATGACAAGGAAGCATTTAATAAAAATAAAACACTAGGCCCAATAACATGAAGAGCGTTCTTGAAAAGTAGTGATGGGATTTCAGGCTCTTTTTTAGAGAGCCGGCTCTTTCAGGTCCCAACCGGCTCTTCAGGTTGTTTTGTTGCTTTAATTAATTTATTATCAACAACAATATAAAATTATGCACAAAAGAAATTACGAATGTAAAACAACGTGGTTTTATTCATATGTTTACATATAAATATATGCGGTGGCTCCTAGAGACAAAGCACGTACCACGGCTCGCAAAATTTCAAAATCCCTGGTAGCCCTTCGGGCAGGCACTCTTCCGTTTTTGGTAGCCCAAAATAAATTTAAGTAGCCCGAATAAAAAAAAGAGGACATTTTTTTGATTGATGTTTTGTTTCCTTTACAATATTATACATAATATTCTAAAGGAAACAAAACATCAATCTAAAAATATTTAAAACACAAATTACAACAACAAATTACAATCATCAACTCAAATATTTGGTTCTAATTGAACAGAAATTTCTATGAACTTGCAAGAACTGTGTAGAACATGAATCAGTCTGTGTCAGATCCTGAATTTGAAATTTCCACTGAAATCACGGGTAAGAGGCAAGTGGAACCAAGATCTAGGACATTTGCTTTTTGAAGTTTGCAAAGACTGCTAAATTTTGCCAATGGTAGTTCACTCTTTGCAACATAGTACGCTGTTCTAAACAGCTTTTTCAGGACTTCTTGTTATGCTTGGTTTATTTTTAGTATGTTTTTTGTAATTGGTGTTTGTTCTGGGAAAGATACTGCAGACTGAGCAATAATGCATTTCTTGCATTTCTCATGGGGTCTTTCTTAAAATGACTGGTCCCAGTAACAAAGGCGCTTGTCAACTTAGAAATCGAGGGAAACTCACAACACACCCGGCAGAACATTATGTTATTTAGCTCGTCATATTCCAGCCACATAAATTCTTTTGTCCATGAAACCAAAAAAGCTGCGCTTTCCTTTTGCCTCATAGTCTGATTTGTCATAACTTTTCCGTTTTGTGGTCGGCTTTTCTTTAGCTGCCCCTTCTTCACCCTGACCTCTCTTGTTTGGCTCTGCAGAACTAAAATACCATTTGCTTTTACACACGTACTTACATAACGATCAGCAATTCTCTCAGCAATCTTAAGCTTGCTGCAGGAGATTTCACTTGTCATGTTTGATAGTAAGCTAACGATTGATAAGACGATGCCAGAGGAATTGGTGCGCAATTAATCTGTGACTTACCAATCAGTGCTGCTGCTCTCTACACACCGTTCGCGCGATCGCAAAGTGAAAGTGAAAGCAAAAAACAAGCGCAAATTCAAACGTGATTTCAATGTGTCACATATTGACAGTGGCTCATCGATTCCGATGACATAATTACTCAGCTACATTTGCGAAAGAATGCAAAAGCATTGACATATCTTTCCTTCCTATGATAGTCCGACGGGCAGGGCTGAAATGGATTTTGGTAGCCCGACTGGAAAAATCGCTAGCCCCGGGACGTCGGGCTGGCTTGTGTAGCCACCAGGTAACAAAAGCTCAACAGTGCGCCCTAGCATCCTGGAGCACTTCTGTTGTGTTTTGTACGTGTTTTGGAGTTTGTACCTGCTTTGTCTCTAGGGGCCACCGTAAATATACTTTTATTTACTCACTCCACATAAAATGTGATGAATAAATCATATAATACAAAAAAAAAAAGCTTCCAAAGCTTTTCACAAAGTGCAGAAGCCTCCATAGGAACGGTGGCACAGGGGTTAATCACACAATGAGAAATATTCAAAAAAACTTGGGGTTTGTGACTGATGGTAGAAGTGACGCTGGACAGAAAAGCAACTCTAACAGTGATCTATAGTAGGACGCCCAAAGACACCTGGAGTTTGTCCTTTTTCCACTTTGTCTCTGCACGTCGACATTTGCATCTGAGAGCACGAGTGGTTTCATCCAGCCAAGGGTGACGTGAAGATTTTAGCATTTAGTCCTGACATCAGCGACAGAGTACCAGAGCATGTAGAGTTAAAAAGGTTCAACAGGCAGTTCCACGCTGAGGTCGGCATCGTAGAGGACAGAGTTCAGAAAAGTGGAGGAAAAGTGAATTTATCATAAATGAAAAAACACTGGAGTGTCAAAGTGTAAAGATGGGCACATGCTAGGTCTCTCTAAAAACACAGTATCAATACACACTGTGTTAAGTCATTACTGTGTTTCTGCCAAACGTGCTGACACACTGCTCTCCCTTACATGAGCGTCATTTATAGGTTAAAAGTTTTGGTAACACTGTTGCTTCACAGCACTCGACTCCAACCTCACAACTTTCAATGTGATGAATGTAACAAAAGCCTTGACGTAAATATAGCCCAGTACAGCCACAGCACCCCTTTCTTTCACTCAACCTGAGCTCAGTCTCCGCCTCTTTGCTCTCCCTGTGTGTAAACAGACTCCGCCTCCACTGCTTGGAGGCGTGGGCTTGATGTGGTCAGACTTTTGATTCGTTTGTACTGCAGGTCTGTGTTCAGTCGAAACGCTCGTGTTTACATCGTTTGAAACATCGGCGTGCATTAAACGAAGCATCGATGCACAAAGAATCTGAGTAGACAAATCTAATCTAATCTAATAGTTCGAGTTACTTGATGAACGGTTGCGGCCCTGGTTCAGTCTTTTCCCTCTCAGCAGGGGAGCTTCAGCCGCTCGCCTGGCTCTCCTCCTCTGTTAGATATGCACAGGTGATACCTTCAGGTGATTTCTCTTCAGTGTTTCCTCTCACTGCGGCCTCACATTTGCGTTATGATAGATTTGTATTGTTCGTGTAGTTTCGTGTTCCCAAGCGCACTGTGGGCTCCTGTAGCTGGTTAGGTTTAGACTTCAGCGTGTTGGAACAAGCGTGCAAAGCCTGGTTGACGGGAACAGATCCAGGACGATAAAACATTTTGTTTGATTTAGGAGACTTCTGGCCAAAAGAACGCTGGCAATAAAAAAGCTGAGCCAGAGTGAGTGCAGCGTGGATGACTGATGAGCTTTGGTTGAAGTGCAGACGTGGAGCATCAGTCATGTGTCCTGTGGCTCAGTTTAACCTCATCACCGCTCTCCTATAAAAGAAATACCTCCAGAGCACCCAGGCCGGCCTGCAGACGTCAGACTCTGAGGGGAAAACAGCGAGCGTGAAGCCAAACAGCTTCTGTCCCTCTGAGAGTCAGTCGGTCAGAAGCCTCCTCCACCTTTAAATAAAGCGGACTAAAGGAGGATTGGTTATAAATATTGTTCCTGTGCATACTTAAGTGCACATCTGGAATATGATCATCTGCTTTCCACAGAGCAAAAATACAACATGAATAAAAATTACATAAAATTGATAAAAGCAGTTTTGAAATTCATGTGTCACTAATTATTTTAACGGAAAACATGAATCCGTGATCAGATCCTGTTGGTGGACAGCATTTCCTTTCAGGTAAAAAGATTTTGGTAGTTTTTTTTTTAATGTTTAATGTTTTTCTTTTCTCATTTTGAGCAATTCAAATGTCAACAAAACAAAGACAGGGAATGGAAAACATAAAATGATCTGTGCATGAACAACAGAAGGTGTTCGAAGGAAGAACAAGCGTTGGCTTTTCCAGTTTTAAATGACACCAAATCCTTGAATTTCATTCAAACTGATCATTTATGTTCATTATTATCCTGTCTTTTTTGCATTGTGCATATTTTTGTAGCGAACAGTTGTAAGTGTTACCCCAGATTTCAGCTCAATAACTTAAACAGCAGCAACAGTGTGCGGTACAGTGTGTGCAGTGTGTTATTGTTTCTCCCAGAAGTGTTGGATGTGTGGTTTCCAACAGAGCCGGTGGTCCAAATGACACCAAGAAACCTGTTATCCATATCTGATTCCACATTTGTATCAATTTCTCAATTTGCAAACATCATATATTTGGTTTTCAATCAATTTAAACGTAAATGTTGGTTTGATCAAACATAAACGATCAGTTTATTTTCTAACAACCTCCAAAAGCTGCTTCAACTCTACCCGAAACAAATAACGGTTGTATCATCTGCAAAAACAAAGTCTTCTATCCTGTCTTCCTTCTCTCACCCCAACCGGTCGCAGCAGATGGCCCCGCCCCTCCCTGAGCCTGGTTCTGTCGGAGGTTTCTTCCTGTTAAAAGGGAGTTTTTCCTTCCCACTGTCGCCAAAGTGCTTGCTCATAAGGGGTCATATGATTGTTGGGTTTTCTCTGTATGTATTATTGTATGGTCTACCTTACAATATAAAGCGCCTTGAGGCGACTGTTGTTGTGATTTCGCGCTGTATAAATAACATTGAATTGAATTAAATTAAAATTGAAAACTGTTTCAGTAAAAGCGAAAGAAGGTCATAAAGTCATCAAGAAAGAGTTCAGAGAGCTCAGTGCTCCCACAGACTGCTAATAGAAGCTATCGCCCCCAGGTAGCTGTTAAGAAGAACGCAGGTTTAAGTGACTTGAGACTCTTTGGTACTTCACTCGTGTTATCAGTATGATCACAGTGCTATTATCACACATGTTGATAAACATGTGCCAACAAAGATCAATACTAATAAAGTAAATTCAAATAAAAGATAACTTGTAAATATGAGACTGTGTGTCTCTTTCATGGATACCAGCTATATTTGGTATTCGTTACAAACACACACACACAAACACACACACACACACACACACAGGGAGGTCTTCATCTGCAGTTCAGAGCAAAAGGCCTCATAATTCAACTTGGTCATTAGGAAAGAGGAAGACACACTCATTATCCTGTGAAACACACACAGACACACCTGCAGGTACGTGTCTGCGGTTTAATACCCGCAAACAGGTTTGAGTCTTATATTCATGTGCATATTTAGTATCCAAACCAACCACACACAAACACACAGACACACACAGCCATCTCTATCAGGTGAGACTTTTAGCAGCTCTCTTTCTGTGCCTCTAACACACCTTTGAAACACTCACCGACCAATCCCAGGTGTTGCAGAACATTTACAGGTGAAGAAATGGAAAACACAGCTGACGTGGGTGTGGCCTCAGACAAAAACAGACAGCACTGATGGTCTGGACGCCTCAGCGGTGGCGTTTAGCCGTCACCATCTTGTTTTCCTGGTGCCACTAGTGACTATATGTTATCAGCTGATGCTAACTACCTATGTTATCAGACTGTATGGGAGCATCGCACAGACTCAGACACCTGGAAATCAGTATCATCCAATCAAAACAATAGAATTTCACTCATTAAACCTGGAGCTCCGCCTTCTTGGATGCTCTGTTAATACAGTGACCTCACAGCAGCCATGTTATTGGTCACATGATCCAGCTCAGCCTAGCAGACAGCTAGCAGCTACATCTGCCTGTGTCACCATCCACCTGTCAGTCAAAGAGGCTGCACCCCTAATATTGCAAACAGGTGAGTTCTAAAACCATCATCCCTCCACACATGTGCTATGAAGGGCCAGAATACTAACAGAGACCAGACAGTTTATTTCTGCAGGTGTAAAGATGAACAACCCACCTCTTCCTCCCACAGTACAAGAATAATAATTCACACTGTCCTGTCACCTGGACATTTGACACATAGACCATCAATAACAGGTTTATGCATAGCTCCAATTAATAACACAGACAGGTTATACACATCAGGCTTTGCTGGGAGCCCAGTAAAACTGAGGGTGAAGAAAGGACGGCCGTCTGAGTTTAAAAATATGCAATGTTTATTATAAACTGACACACACACACACACACACACACACACACACACACAGACGTCTCCTTACTCGTCAGCTGTCTTTCTGTCATTTACTCTGGAAACCTGTGAGCCGGTGTTAGACAGGCAGACAGGAACACTGACAGTGTTTTCAGTGCTGTGTGTTTCGTCTGCAGCCAGTACTGTGTTACTGCTGCTGAGAACCACGAACACTCAGTTTACAGTGTTTCTGTTCATGCAGGTGAGAACAGAGGCAGAGACCTGCTGCTGTTTAATAATCAGCTGTGCACAGCAGCTGAAGAAGAGTCTGGCCTGCTGCTCGCCCAGTATGATACTGATCATGACCATACAGACACGATCACGGACACGGTCACGGACACGGTCATTGACACGGTCAGTGAAGCAGTCACTGACACGGTCACTGACACGGTCAAGGACACTGTCACTGACACGGTCACGGACACAGTCACTGACATGGTCACAGACACGGACACTGACACGATCACGGACACAGTCACTGACATGGTCACAGACACGGACACTGACACGGTCACGGACACAGTCACTGACATGGTCACAGACACGGACACTGACACAGTCACTGAAATGGTCACTGACACGGACACGGACACTGACACAGCCACCGACACAGTCACTGACATGGTCACAGACACAGACACTGTCACTGACATGGTCACAGACACGGACACTGACACGGTCACGGACACAGTCACTGACATGGTCACAGACACAGTCACTGAAATGGTCACGGACACAGTCACTGACATGGTCACAGACACAGTCACTGAAATGGTCACTGACACAGACACGGACACTGACACAGCCACCGACACAGTCACGGACACAGTCACTGACATGGTCACAGACACGGACACTGACACAGTCACTGAAATGGTCACTGACACGGACACTGACACAGCCACCGACACAGTCACGGACACCGTAACGGACACAGACACGGACACTGACACAGCCACCGACACAGTCACGGACACAGTCACTGACATGGTCACAGACACGGACACTGACACAGTCACTGAAATGGTCACTGACACGGACACTGACACAGCCACCGACACAGTCACGGACACCGTAACGGACACAGTCACCGACACCATAACAGACACAGTCACCGACACAGTCACCGACACACTCACGGACACAGTCACCGACACAGTCACCGACACAGTCACCGACACGGACACTGACACGGTCACCGACACAGTCACCGACACGGTCACGGACACAGTCACTGACACACTCACCGACACAGTCATGGACACAGTCACCGACACACTCACTGACACAGTCACAGACACAGTCACGGACACACTCACCGACACAGTCACAGACACAGTCACGGACACAGTCACCGACACACTCACTGACACAGTCACAGACACAGTCACCGACACACTCACAGACACAGTCACTGAGACACTCACCGACACAGTCACAGACACACTCACCGACACAGTCACCGACACACTCACCGACACAGTCACAGACACAGTCACGGACACAGTCACCGACACAGTCACAGACACAGTCACCGACACACTCACCGACACAGTCACTGACACACTCACCGACACAGTCACCGACACACTCACCGACACGGTCACCGACACAGTCACCGACACACTCACCGACAAGTCACCGACACGGACACGGTCAAGGACACTGTCACTGTCACGGTCACCGACACGGTCACCGACACAGTCATGGACACAGTCACCGACACACTCACTGACATAGTCACAGACACAGTCACGGACACAGTCACGGACACACTCACCGACACAGTCACAGACACACTCACCGACACAGTCACAGACACAGTCACGGACACAGTCACCGACATAGTCACGGACACAGTCACCGACACAGTCACCGACACACTCACCGACACAGTCACAGACACACTCACCGACACACTCACCGACACAGTCACCGACACACTCACCGACACAGTCACAGACACAGTCACGGACACAGTCACCGACACACTCACCGACACAGTCACAGACACAGTCACCGACACACTCACCGACACAGTCACCGACACACTCACCGACACAGTCACTGACACACTCACCGACACAGTCACCGACACACTCACCGACACGGTCACCGACACAGTCACCGACACACTCACCGACAAGTCACCGACACGGACACGGTCAAGGACACTGTCACTGTCACGGTCACCGACACGGTCACCGACACAGTCATGGACACAGTCACCGACACACTCACTGACACAGACACAGTCACGGACACACTCACTGACACAGTCACAGACACAGTCACCGACACAGTCATGGACACAGTCACAGACACACTCACTGACACAGTCACAGACACACTCACCGACACACTCACCGACACAGTCACAGACACAGTCACGGACACAGTCACCGACACACTCACCGACACAGTCACAGACACAGTCACCGACACACTCACCGACACAGTCACTGACACACTCACCGACACAGTCACTGACACACTCACCGACACAGTCACCGACACACTCACCGACACGGTCACCGACACAGTCACCGACACACTCACCGACAAGTCACCGACACGGACACGGTCAAGGACACTGTCACTGTCACGGTCACCGACACGGTCACCGACACAGTCATGGACACAGTCACCGACACACTCACTGACACAGACACAGTCACGGACACACTCACTGACACAGTCACAGACACAGTCACCGACACAGTCATGGACACAGTCACAGACACACTCACTGACACAGTCACAGACACACTCACCGACACACTCACCGACACAGTCACCGACACAGTCACGGACACAGTCACGGACACAGTCACCGACACACTCACCGACACAGTCACCGACACGGACACTGACACGGTCAAGGACACTGTCACTGACACGGTCACTGACACGGTCAAGGACACTGTCACTGACACGGTCACAGACACACTCACTGACACACTCACCAACACACTCACCAACACACTCACCGACACAGTCACAGGCACAGTCACCGACACAGTCACTGACACACTCACCGACACAATCACAGACACAGTCACCGACACAGTCACAGACACAGTCACTGACACAGTCACAGACACAGTCACCGACACAGTCACCGACACACTCACCGACACAGTCACTGACACACTCACCGACACAGTCACCGACACACTCACCGACATAGTCATGGACACAGTCACGTCAGTGAGCAAGCAGGCAGCAGGTACTGCTGCACACCTGACATCTGAACCGTAGCACCAACTTTATCGAACATTCAAACACAACAGAGCGATTTCTTATTCAAGGTGAATTCATTCATGTGCACTGATTATTCTCTAAGAGGAAAACATCACAGCCACCAAACACCAGACTGCTTATCTTAGCTTAGAAAGTTCATTAGTTTTAGCAAATTAATCAGCTTAGAAATCGCAAATCTTTACGTTTCTATAGAAGCAGTGCGGTGAGTCCAGGTTAGAGTGCATCACACTGGCACTTTGAAACTGTCGGTCAAGGTTTCGTAAGTGCTGGAACTCCTCCCAGCGTCTCTGCTTTATCTGTCACACCTGAACAGAGACACGCAAGTTTCTCTGCAGCGGCCAATCAAAGGCGTCACTGCGATGTCACTTCACACAGCAGCAAGTTAGTAATTCAAATCAAACTTCTGAGAAAGCAAACCACTGGCCTGTTTTTTCTAGCCTGATTACAAAGGTAGATTACAGAGCCTATGTGTCCTTCATTGTGTGGAGGAGAGCAAGCCATCCTGTAATGCAGCATTACAGATTTCCTAAACTTTCCTCTTTGTGCTTTTTTCCTGTTTCAGTCTATTTTCTGTAAAAACTTCAAAAAAACAGCCGTGAGCTCGACCTCCACCTCCACATACACCACCATCCCACTGCTGCACAGACTTTCCCTCAGATGATTGAAAACACAGACAATGTGTTGGTGTTGACCTTTGTGATGATAACGGTGAATGTAATCTGACAGAATGAAGCGCCGACTAATGGAGGTCAGACTGGACACAATGCGTGTGAATGCGTTTTCGTTTTTCTACGACTCTCAACGCACAAAATCACACTTGGACCATCTGTGTGTAATTATCTATTCAGTCGGCTCCAAGCCTCCGAGCCAAAGCACGAATGTTTGATGTCTCTCTCCCTGCACGGACACTTTTGGATGTTATCCACAAACCACCAACCGACAGACACCTGCAGCCTGAAACCTTTCCAACCGTGGCTCACGATGAGTCTTTCTTCATCTGAATCACCTTTTCTTAGCTCACATTGTTTAATGGGTTTCCGTGAAGATGCTTAAAAAGTTGTTAACACTGTTACAGATTGCATCGTCTGATCAATGCAGATGTACGAACCTCTGCTGGGCGTCAGGTCATCCAGCAGCTGAGAGAGCAGCAATTATTCTCCATACCTGAGGCGACACATGCTGTGTAGGTGGTTACAACTAGCCCGCTAACTTCCTCATCGTGTTGGCTGGTACTGCAGAAAGTGAGCTCCTCATCTTTGCTCTGTGCCAGTGGAGGATTTACTGATGGATGGTTTCGCAGGAAGTTTGTATGGACTGTTTATACACAGACATTTTCAGAGCTTCAGGATTAACTGGACAAGAAGCAGATAACAGAAACGGTGTTGAACTGTTCAGCTTGTATTTGGCTGCCCATGACCACACTCAGCATGGAAACCAGAAGACCGTCCGAACAACACACACACACACACACACACACACACACACACACACACACACACACACACACACACACACAGCAAGAGGTCTAAAGAGATGTAAGTAATGGAGGCCATCATTAGGCTGAAAACAAAAATAAGCCAATCAGAGCGGAGAAAGTTTAAAAGTGTCCAGATCATTGTTAAAAAGACGGGCCGCACTGAGCCGACCACAGAAGATATGATGTGCATCTGAGTGAAGTCAGCTCTCACTCATACAGCAGCTGGACCTGTAGCTAGCAACACACTGTGCACACACTCAGACTGTGTGTTTGCTGGAGTTTGCTGAGCTAACAGAGACATCCTTGCTCACTAAGACTGGCTGTAGGGACATGGAACATCACTTCTCTGTTGGGAAAGGAGCCAAAGCTACTGCAGACCACAGAAGACGGCCAAGAAAACAAACTTCACAGCAGCTAACCAGGTCAGAGACAGCACTGTAAACATCTACGATCCAGAGTCGCCTTCATAGATGGAGATACAGAGAGTTTACAACCAAGTGCAAACCTCTGGTTACACTCCAGGACAGGAAGGCCTTGCAGAGGCTCGAGGAACCGAGGGGATGAACGACCCTTTACACGACCGTCTCACATACAGGTGTGTTCAACAAGCGTAAAAGGATACACGGTTCCAGCTATGATCTGGGAATCACTTCGAAGCCCGACTGCCTGTTCATCAGGACGGTCTGGCTCCATCAGCGCAGCTCAAACTGCAGACTGGGACTAATCAGAGTCTGTGGTACCAAAGGCTCAGTTCACCACAGCAGACGAGCTGACAGACTGACCACATGCTTTGTAAAGCCGGCTGGTAAATTCTTTCCACTTACACAAACGAAGAAGATCCACGATTCATTAGAAAAGAATAGGATAGAATAAAATAGAATAGAATAGCCCTTTATTGTCATTGTACATGTTACAGCATAATTATTAGAATTACATACGAAACAACAACGAACAAAGGACCTGGTCTGAGTAGCCCTCACTCACATATGAACCCTACTCAGACCGTGGCTCAGGTTGGTGGGCGTGGGGGTGGGGGTAGTGTTTGGGGGAAGAAGCTGGAGGTGTGGGACCCAATTGACCTAAGGTGCCAACCAGAGGGTGGGCGGGGTGCGAGGGTCACCTGTGATGGCCCCGCTGTGAGACAGGAGGATGTGGCGATGGCCTCCAGGGGTATCCTGGGTGGTGTTAATGACCTCTGTGCAGTACCAAACACCAGAGCGTGCTCTCCTCCACCCTGTGAGGATTCTCTCCTGTAAGTTTTCTGGAAATAAAACTGCAGTCTTGTAAAGTCTGACTGTAGACTGAGTAACGCCAGCGTTGTGTCTGGGCTCAAAGGAAAAGCAGCAGCAGGTTGACTCTTTGCACATAGTTAGGCTGGATCAGGTGAGCCTCAATCCTCCATTACTGCAGGATCACTGTTAACGTTGCTGTAATTTGATGTATAAATAAAATTGAACTGAACTGTCTTTAAACCTGAAACAATACTGAAATGTGTTCTCTCATCACACCCACTAGAGTAAAGCTCCCACAGACACTGAAAGCATCTCATTATGTTCCTTTGAACACATCGTCCTGCGTTCAGGGTGCTGTCAGAGTGAAAACATGTCACAGCACTCCCCCGGAGCAACTCCGTCACCATGAAGGCAGCACACACACACACGCTGGAAATGACTTTGACTCTACATGAAGTTATTGGAATAAAAGCTTGTTGGAGAACGAGGAGCGAGGTTCTGTTTATGGTTATCAGACCAGCCTGAGTGATTTTCTGCCTGTGGCGCTCAGTCACTGCTGTCATGGCATTTAGCGATTTTCTACACTTTTTCTTACAGCTCGTCTCATGTTCAGCCGTAACGCACAGCAGCACGTTTGAAGGAAACCAGATGGCTCATACCACCTGTCAGCACGCGGATGATGTGAGGGGACCACCGACTCCTCTGTATACCAAAGTGAAAGAAAAGAAAAGACTCAAACTGCTGCAATGGTCAGAGCGCAGACCTGAGCCAACAAAAGGACGATCCAGCTGGAGCTACAGGACTGCAGAAGCACTGCTTCTAAATGTTGGTTTCACTTTTGATGAATAAACAGTGACATAGTGCGTTTCGTCCCGTGCTTCTTTTACCTGATCATAAGACTAGGCATCGTTTTAAGTGACAGAGAAATTTCAGTGTGGCGTCCTTCATCGTCTTTGTTAGTTTTGTGTCTAATGGTCAGCTTTCGTCTGAAAGCACGCCGCAATCTGGAGCTCTGATAGGAGGTTTGGTGCTTCTGGGTCACCTGACACCTGCGAAGCCCGTTCCTTCCTTCAGACCGACAGTCCTCTCATCGTTTGTGTTTCCCTCCGAGGAGCATCGCCACGCTGACGTCTCTGAAGTGATGCAGCGGGCCGACGATGTCCTCGCTGTACAACACAGATCGGCCTGTTGTTATGGAAACAGGCTTCTTTTTTCCTACTAAAATCCCTTCGGGTAGCACACAAGTAAAGAATAAAAGTGTTTGGTGTGAACACAGCTCCAGCCTGTCATCGCCAGGCTCCCTCTGCTCTCTGTCTGCAGGCAGGACGCCTTCCCTGCGGTCCTCTGCCTTTTCAGGTTGTGCAGCCAGCAGATGCTCGCAGGAATCTCTGCTCGTGGCCAAAAACACGTCTGACGCTGGAGTTAAAGCTCTGTTTCCACCTTTGTCTGACAGCACAGAGGGCTCAAAACAAAAAGCACCGTTTCCCGACAGACACAAAAGCTCATTTAATGCTGCTCGACGGCTCTTCCTCTGTGCCTTTTATCCTTTTATGTTTTTGTTTACAAGGAAGAGCTAAATTAGATGCCGCTGGCTGCTTCCATCTGTCATTAACCCCACCATTTAAATGATCAAATCTTAGCTTTTTCTTGCACCTCCTTGCCATTAAAAAGGTTGCTGTTGGAGCAAACCTCCACCTCTCTGTTACATCTGCATATCACATATTCCTCACACAGTTTTAGGTTTTCTCTGACTCGGATCAGAGACAGATCCTTAAGTAGAGCAACCTTGGTTTGTTTGCTACTGCCAGAGGACAAGGATCAGCACCAGACCTGACGACAGACAAATAAATATTCAGCGGATGAGTTTGGATGTCCTTGAGTTGGTAAAAGGCAGCACAGGGCTGCTGCTCTTATTTCTGTAGTGTTCATGTGCACACCTCAAATTCAGTATATTCAATGTTCAGACAGGGAGCCTTAAATGTTCTGATTTTTTAAATATTTCTAAAATGAACAGGGAGCCAATGACGAGAGGTTATTTACAGGAATGATGTCATTCGAGCATCGAGCTAAAGCCTTATCAGCAGACTCTGCTTTCACTGATATCCAATCAGCTTGAGCCTGGTTTCCTGAGACACACTGTGTCCTTTATACAAACAGACGGACATCTGAGGCCGTTAACGCTCGGACAGGAGACAATATCAATGGCTGCCATGTGAGTTTTATAAAAAGATTCCATGTTGGGACTTGTTTGGTCCTCCTTTCTTCTCGAGGTGTTCCAGCAAAAACACTCCTCATTGAACTCGCTGCTCACTGACGTTTCATGTTCACAAAGTATTTATATTTCTCTAACAAAGTCCTTTCTGCTCATCTCTGACCCACGGGGTGAGGCCCAGTAACCTCCTGGAGTTCATGCACACATGACTAACTTTGTTACCTCAAGGTCAAAGTGAAGACTGGCTTTTAATTTCAGAATAAATCTTCATTTTTAATTCATATTGTGGAAGGTCCAAAACTAATCATGCAGATATTGGATTTATAGAGGCGTGCATATTTTATGAATATGCCAACATAGCATCCATCTATTTTCTAAAGCTTATCTGTGTCAGGGCAGCAGTCAAAGCACAGACCTCCCTCTCTCCAGGTACCTACTCCACCTCTTCCCATCTGATATAATAGTGTGCTCAGGGTATGCCCTGGGGCTCCTCACAGTAAAACATCCCTGAAACACTTTCTGGTCAGATGCCTGAACCACATCTGCTGGCTCCTGTCAATGTGGAGGAGTAGTGGCTCCACTTTGAGCTTGAGCTCCTCACCCCATCTCTGACCTAGACTACCAGCAGAGGAAGCTCACGCCTGCAGTCTCTACCATGAGCTAATTCTTCAGACACTACCCACAGCTCGTGATCCTAGGAAAGGGTGGGAATGCAGGTCAACTGGAAAAGCAATCTTTCACACCCGGCTTTCACACACAGCTCTTTGGAGAAGAGTGCCTGGTTAAAGAACACCACAGGGTCGTTGCTGTAGACCAGGGGTGTCAAACTCCAGTCCTCGAGGGCCGGTGTTCTGGACCTTTTACATGTGTCCCTGCTGCAACACACCTGGATACAATTAGTAGGTCATTAGCAAGACCTGACTGCATACTCAGGTGCCAAACCCTACCCATACACGAGTAAATTTGGAAAAATGTAACTAAATGTAAGTGTTCTGAAAAAAAGAGTACTTTTATTGGACCATGTTGATTGTGAGCTGCTGTAACATGAATCAAATGGCTGCCACCTCGGCATGCAGTCAGGTCTTGCTGAAGCAGCAGGGACACATGGAAAAGTTTCAGGACACCGGCCCTCGAGGACTGGACTTTGACACTCCTGCTGTAGAAGATCAGTGCTCTACAGATCAGGCAGCAGTCAACCCTCGCTTCCTAGAACTGGCTTTAGGGATGTGCATGAGGTCCCCAGTAGATATAATTGAAACCAGTCTTCTGGAGAGGACATGGACTATCCAGAAGACTGGTTCCACTCTGGAGTTACCCTCGGAGAGTATCCCTATGGCTCTGTGTCAGTATGTCGGGGTTTTCCCACAGTGGACGAGAGGATGGTTTAGCCTTTGTTCAGAGTGCCCAGACTTCTTGGAGTCCCTGAGTGGGTCCTGGAAAAAGCCCCATAAGGCAATGGCACCAGGACACTCAGGTGAAGAGAGGAGCAGAGCTGATCACCACCTGGTGGTGACACTTGGTACACCCATAAATCAAAGGCATCACCTCCAACCAGCTGCAGCAGGTGGCTGTCCCTTTCTGAGCCTGGTTGTGCTGGACATTTCTTCCTGCTAAGAGGGAGTTTTTCCTCTTCACTGTCACCAAGTGTTTACTCACAGGGGCTCATATAATCGTTGTTTTTTCTGTATTACTGTAGGGTCTGTAAACAAAAATAAGCTGTGATAAGCTCTTGATATATAAATAAAACTGAAGTGAATGTGATGTCATTGTTGTCCATTGTTGGTTTTTGAATGCTGCATTTTGTATTTGTTGTGTTTAAATCTGTTGGAGGCAGAGAGGGTACAAACCCACAGTTTGGAGGTGTATCTAGTAAACCACCTCTTTGTGTTTTCAGTATTGATGTCGGTTCTGCCTTTGGAGCTTCGATTTCCTTTATCTGTAGCGGTGGGGTTGCTCCAGCTGATGGAATCCATCTGTCTCTCTCTGTTTGGGACTAAATAACAAAGGGAGCAACACACAGTACAAATCCCCCTGACACACCCACCCACACCCCCACATAACAAGTGAGCAGGTCTCTGAATTCTCTGAGAGATAGCCGCCCTGTTTCAAAAACCTACCGTTCATCAGCGGGGAGACTGTGGACCATTGGCTGGTCTGTTTAGGCACAGCAAACTGCTCAGTTAGGTTATAGAGTAGGTTTGAGAGTAATGGTCTCTTAGCTTAATACAGAACAGTAACCCTCATCAGTCTTGTTGGGAGTGATGAACTCATCTCACCGATGCCATAAACCGGGCACGGACGCCAAACGACATCTCGAGCATAAACGAGCAATGCGACTGATGCCCCAGGCAAAAAACGAGCCGGAGGATCGGAACGTCTCTGCACATGCCTTAAACGATGTCAAAGGTATGAACTGCCACCACCTCAAGGGAGACAATAGAAACCAAGTTTTACTGTTTTTATCTTCACTGCAGATCCAATGAGCCCCCTGAAATGTTGTCCATTTCCTGGATCAGGTGCTGCTACGCGTCCTCCAGTGAAACCAGTGTAAGGAAACCATGTGGGAGCACAACACCAGAGGACTGGGATCCACGTCTGTTTACACCAACAACCTAAAAGATTACTGATCCACGAAGAACTCCTCCCATGCTGACCCGTCCTCAGTATCAGAGCACCACCTTCAGGGGAACGCCCGACAGCAGGTCCAAACCTGGACCAGAGCGGGACTGTACGTGGATCATCTCCAGGCAGGAGTGGAAGAAACTACCCGCAGTGGCGCTTTACAGCATTTACAGCCTGCTCATTATTAACGTTTTGTAATTCATCTTATTTTCAAGTACATGAAATTATTTTTCAAATGTTTTGTTTTTCCTCGTGTTTGAAACGTGAAGGTCCATTTCCATGATGAGATCAGCTGTTAACCTCTGCTTTCAAAAAATAACAGGAAGCTTTGAAATGCATGACAGGAAACTCTGTGGTAAATAACCCGGATTATTTTCTCTCATCAATTACACAACTTCATACATGAATGCTGCTTTGCTGCAGGGTAAACACACACACACACACACATCAGAAACACAAACAAACAGCAGCTGCCCAGTGGGCAGATACGCCAACCGTCAGAACGTCCGTGAGTCCACCTACCCCACATTCAGTCAAATCACACACACACACACACACACACACACACACACACAGTGCATGCTGATAGTGCAGATCTCCTGCAGCAGTTCAGTGTGATGCTTCTAAATGACTGTAATCTCTGGTTACCCAGTTATGCTCAGTCACTCACAGAGAACAAGGCCTGATTGGAGCTTTAGAGGTACAGCAGCCTCAGAGGATCTACGGTTGTGCCTCTGACAGGAACTACTCACGTCACAGAGGCCGGTCTGAACCTTGGCTTTACTGCTTTAATACAAAACTGGAGAAAAAGTGCAAAATGAAGTCTGATGCTGGTGTAGGACGTCATTAAACACAGCATGGTGTTACGGAGCACTCAGAGCTTTTATCTGTGTCGTGTTTGCTCCTTCGGCTAACTCAGAGACTGATACTGAGACTGGATCCAGATCAATTAGTGACTCTTTATTGGAGACGTCGAGATGAGCCTTTTATAATTTCATGATACGGTGGTGTTTTTATTTGTTTGTATGTTTGTCACACTGAAATGTTTCAGCTCATCCAACAAATTCAAATATTCGACAAAGATAACACAAGGGAGCACAAAATGCAGTTTCTAAATAAAGATATTTACTATTGAAGGAAAAGAAATCCAAACCTACACGGCCCTGTGTGAAAACGTATGTAGTCCTACACCTAATGAGTGGTTGAGCCGCCCTTATCAGCAATCGCAGCTGGATGTGTCATGTAAACCTCTCCAGATCACCAACAAAGCCAGCCAATCAGCTCCACGGCAGTGAAGCCAAAGGAGAAGACAGCTCTTACTTTATAAACCTGCCTTTTAAATCTCTCATCATGTAAAATTATTCTCTAATAAAAACTGTTTTAGTTTATCTGCGCAGCTTTGTAGGACTCGGGTCCAAAAGTTTCTCAAAAGTACGAAGGACTCCAGCTCAGAAAGGATGAAAGAGATTTTATTAAATGATTGTTAAAACTGAAAATGAATAAAACATCTCGCAGCCAGCACACCGATGAATAACCCTCGAGGACAACCTTTTCTTTGTTGAAGCTGAATTATTTCTGTCAAAGCATCAGATCATAGAAGAAGTATCTGACTGCACTGCTATAGACACTGAGGTCATATCCACCACAGCTTCAGTGTGAGGAGGTGTGTATCTTACCTTATGATGACATACATGACGAGGAAGTTTCCCACCAGACCAATGACGCACACGATCATGTAGACGACCACGATGGTGACCTTCACCCCCATTGGCAGGTAGTCAGTGTCATTTTGAGGGTAACTGAAGTTGTTCAGAAACAACGATAAATTGTACGGCTGCAGCGCGAAGTCTTCAGGGTAGTCCATGTTTAGCTGAGATCGAAGAAATTTTTACGCTCACTGTAAAGGAAAAAAGAAATGTGGTTAAACACTGTAACATACAAAAATGTGACGGAGCATTTTTACGATCTCTCACTTCTTAAGTTGATTCAAAAAAGCCAAAACAGTCATTAAAAATTTGTGTTTGCCGGTCCTGTACAAAGGTTTGTAGTTACTGATTTATAAAATCAATAGATTAATCAAAAGTTAGTGATCACATCTGAGGTCATCAGGAAAGCGAGCCAACTATCATTTAAACCTTCTACAAGTAAGCCACGCCCCATTTTCATTTGATTTGATTTTGAAGTGGGGCGACACGTGTGGTTGGAAAAAGACATTGATTGGCCATTTCAACAAGTCGTGTACACTAAAAAGTGTATTGTTGCTCCGCCCACTCTATCAAGGATGCAGCAGGTGGTGCCAAGGATCCCAGAGAACAGGTGTCTGCGTCACAAAATAAATGCAAAAGAGCACCATCACTGGTCTAGATTTTGGTCTCAGTGGAGATTAAAGGTAAGAAATACTTTCCAATGTTTACTTTAAGTCAGTGTTTTGTTTGTTATGGAGCAAATTGGCTTTCAAACTGAGCTTCATCATTTTATTTCACTTTAATGTTTTGCTCTATCCGTTGATAGACGTGAAAATAAACGTTTATTTTCACGTCAGCAGTAATAACAGCCGTTTACGTCAATCGGAGGTCTGAGTGGTGTCCAAAGACGATGTGGGCTTTATAGATAATTGGTAAACTTTCTGGAGGAAACCTGGTCTTGTTAGGAGAGACGGCATCCATCCCACTTTGGATGGAGCAGCTCTCATTTCTAGGAATATGGACAAATTTATTAAACCCCCCAAAATATGACTATCCAGAGTTGGGACCAGGAAGCACAATCATGTGACCCCCTATGAGCAAGCACTTTGGTGACAGTGGGAAAGAAAAACTCCCTTTAAACAGGAAGAAACCTCCGGCAGAACCAGGCTCAGGGAGGGGCGGGGCCATCTGCTGCGAAAGGGCGCACCATCTGCCACGCCCTTTCTCACACTGAAATGTGAGAAAAGGCGTGGCAGTAAGGCAAAGATGGATGAACCAGAGGGCGGAGACATCGATCTTTCTGGATCAGTGCAGTGGCAAGAGAAAGCAGAGATTTCAATCATCGACTACTGCAGTTCTACAGGAGAACTGGTTTCTGCATTTACGGGAAAAGTCGATGTTGTTCTGTAGTGTTTAAAAACCCATGCCCCCACCCAGACATCCTCTCCAGAATGTCCCCCCTGTTGAAACAGCTCACCTCGGAGGGTCCAGGAGGGGAAGCGGTCTTACTCAGCCGGCTCCTTTTGAAGTCTGCCACTTAAGGCACAAACAAAGATGATCCTCAGCAGAGAGTTTCTGGGCTAATTAGCACGATTCATCTCGACTTTTATCCTCATCAGATGATGATGATGACGTATGGTCCTTGATCCCACCTCTAACTGATGTAACAGCAGGTATGTGGGAAGCAGCCATTAGTTAGAGCGCCACCAGACTGAGTTTGAGCTGTTGAGCTGAGCACAGGGACGGCGGTCGCACGCAGCATTCGCTGCTTCATCAAACTGAGACTGCAGCGACGCAGCTGCAGGCCTAAAGGTCTGAGGCTGTAACACGGAGTGCCGCTCCGCCTGGTCTGGGAGAAAGATCGCTGATGGCGGCCTTTGGTGCTGAGCAGTTAGCCGCTACATGTAACGGAAATATACCTGCATGCACACGGACAGCTGAAACACCCACTCGGGCTTCAAACCTCGCGGCGCTGTGGAGCGCAGTGATAGGGGACCTCTGTTAACTGCCTTCATACTGACTTTCTAATATGATCCTAATATGACAACAATTACCTCCAAATGTATGTTTGACTCTTCAGCGACAGGCTGTTCAACCCACAGCTGAACATCACACTGCTGCAATAAAATCTGTTACTTATCAAGAATGTAGGTTTATATGCAAATCAATCTCTATAAGAAAAAACTATCAAATGATCAAAGTGAGTTTAAGGTTCTCCATAATTCAGTTTGCATTTGTCCTGCTGTGTTGTGTTGCAGCCTTTATGGTGATCATGAATGACATCTATGAGCCAATCCACAGGAAGCCTGAATGACAGAGGACTCATCTCTGCAGCAACGAGACCAAAGATCAGTGAAAGTGAGTGTTTTGTAAAGTATGAGCCAGCTCTTTGTCCACATTTGTGATGAGGTCAGGTAACACAGGATGATACTGTTTTAGTCCACCATCACATTATGACTGTTAGGATTGGTGCAGAGGAGGGCACAAATCTGTATGTGTGCAACAATGAAAACAGGAAGTACGACACAATCATGTAACAAGGTTGGAGGGAAAAAAGACCAAGTATACACAAGAATGTGTATGAAACACTAAAAACCTAAAAATCTTAGAAATAGGCCCCATCTTATCTTAATGACCTTGTAGTACCATATCACCCTATTAGAGCACTTCGCTCTCACACTGCAGGCTTACTTGTTGTTCCTAGAGTATTTAAAAGTAGAATGGGAGGCAGAGCCTTCAGTTTTCAGGCCCCTCTTCTGTGGAACCAGCTTCCAGTTTGGATTCAGGAGACAGACACTATCTCTACTTTTAAGATTAGGCTTCAAACTTTCCTTTTTGCTAAAGCATATAGTTAGGGCTGGACCAGGTGACCCTGCATCCTCCCTTAGTTATGCTGCAATAGGTGTAGGCTGCTGGGGGATTCCCATGATGCACTGGGTGTTTCTTCTTCACTCAGTATGTGTTAATAGACCTCTCTGCACTGAATCATACTTGTTATTAATCTCTGTCTCTCTTCCACAGCATGTCTTTATCCTGTCTTCCTTCTCTCACCCCAACTGGTCGCAGCAGATGGCCCCGCCCCTCCCTGAGCCTTGTTCTGCTGGAGGTTTCTTCCTGTTAAAAGGGAGTTTTTCCTTCCCACTGTCGCCAAAGTGCTTGCTCATAGGGGGTCATATGATTGTTGGGTTTGTCTCTGTATCTATTATTGTGCGATCTACTGTACAATATAAAGCGCCTTGAGGCGACTGTTGTTGTGATTTGACGCTGTATAAATAAGGCTACGTCCACACGTACACGGGTATTTTCGAAAACTGAGATTTTCCGTTTTCATTTTTTTAAAATCCCGTCCACATGTAAACGCTAAAAATGAAATGTTGGCCAATCAGAAGTCTAGAAGCCTGGTTGGGAAAGACTAAACAGGGTTTTGTACCCTCACAAAACATTAAGTACTTCTGAAAGTTTGTGTTTTTCTGGAAAGGCAGATAATTTTGTGTTACTTCTCAGGTGCCTTCATCATTTCAAACGTTAATAACTAAAGACAGTATTTTGGTTGCTGCAGACTCACAACTTAGGAATGAACAAAATGCATACAGCATGCATAAATTTAAACTTTTAAAAAAAGTAAATTTATTCAAAAACGACGTGGGGATTTGGGTTGTGTCTGTGTTGAACGGAGAAGTTCACTCTGACGCCTCTGTCTGTGTAAATGGAGGGACAGTAAGTGTGTAAAAACTGCAGACAGTCAGATTAACAGCAACAGTATTTTGTCTCTATCCACCATTGTAGAAATTCATCTCATGTAAACAATAACGTGGCGCACAGCGTGACGTCAAAAACGGCGCACACCTTTGAGGTTGCGTGAATAAATCTCTGTTTTCCTCGTCCACACGTAAACCCAAAAACTGAGTTTTCAAGAATCTCAGTTTTCAGTGATCGAAAACACTGTTTACGTGTGGACGAAAGGTGCAAACACATAGAAAAAAATGTGTTTTCAAAAATACCCGTGTACGTGTGAACGTAGCCTAAAACTGAATTGAAATGAAAACGCACACAGAGGACACAAGATTCTATATACATGTAAGATGCAGGAAGGAGGAGCTGAAGCAGATAATCACAAGAAAAGAAAAACAAAAACAGAAACGACAGAAAGACAGAAACCAACAAATCAAAAGCACACAGGTCCTGAAAATCCAAAAGAGCTGTGTGCTGTGGAGGTAACAGGTGGTGCCGGAGGACGCCACCAGACACATCCTGGACTCAGAAGGCCTCCTCGTCTGCTCTGACGCAGGCTGCGATCCAACACACACGTATAGAGAGAGCTGGGATGTGTGTGTGGGGCGTAAACACAGTGTCCACCATAATAAAGCAACATCGTGTGTTAACACGTCCACCGTGGCGTTACTGTACAGGCTTGATCCCAGGCTGCTTCACCGCAACACCCCGGCATGCAGTTGCAGCAGCAATACATCACACTGCCGCCATAAAGCGGCGCCTGCCTCTGCATACTCATGAATATTCATCGAATCCCAGCAGCAGGAACTCGCCGCGGCTTCCCGAGGGTCCTGCCAGCCTTCATATACGGGCCTCCGTCTGCAGAGCGTGTGTGCCATAGCTGTGATTAATAAGCAGTTAAAGTTGAAGTCCGCAGTGTGTCCATGTAAGGCTGCGATGCCACACTGGGTGGGCCACTCTGTGCCACATGCAGCACGAGTGAGCACATCGAGGAGCTGTAATGAAAGGAACGAGGTACTGAACACATCCATGTATGTGGTACTTATTTAAAACAGGAAATGTTCCAGGAGCTAACTGGTGGAGATGTGGATGGTGGTCCGGTTCCATCAGCAAGCCGCAGGACTTCTTCTGTTGTGCATGCCGAGCTCCACGGGAATGAAAATCGAGAAGGAGTGGCGGTTCAGTCTTAGGCTGCTCCAGACTGCATGCCAGATATCTTTGGGCAGGATACTAAGCCTGAGTTGATTTCAGATGCTAGATCAAATGTTAGATAAAAAAGCACTTGTACAAAGTGCTTTGACTGCTTAAGTAAACCAGAAATATACGTCCATGTACCATTAGCTAACATTAGCACACGGCTTGGTCCAGTTTTAGAAAGCTTCAGTTTACAGCGAATAATGAGGAGGTCACTGCACCTTTAAATCTTGATTCCTTTCAGTCTACTTTTATTCAAGTGCATAAGAGCCCAGTGTTTTTTTCATGCCTCTGTGTGTTTATTTGGAGAAAGTGAGGCCGGAGACTAAATATGACGGGAAAGCTCATAGAAGGACGGGTGGATTGTGAAAATGTAAACAGACAGAAGAGGGCAGCTTGCTCTAAATCTCAGAGGAAACAGGTAACACAAACAGCTGTTAATACGTCCAAACAGGTGAGGCAAACTGTGGAGGAAGAGGAGACGCAACCCTGCAGAACACACAAAGAGCTGCGGTCCTTCAGCAATGAGTCCCCACGTGTGCGCCACACAGGCTGATATCCAGCTGCAGATCTGCTGCTTTCCTTTAAAGGTCTGCAGGCGGGGAGCGTGCTCGCGCAGACGTACAGCTGCACGCAGAGACGGCGGGTCTACAGCTGCTGAGCAGGTCCGACTGCAAACACACCGTTCGGTTACTGTTTGGATCCGAGCGATGATTCATTACTCCACACATCTCTGCACCGCCGTGTGCTAAACATGCTTCATCTTCATCAGCATTAAAGCCTCAGCTCATCCCATCCAGCAAAGAGGCACAGATGACACTGAGCAGCAGCTTCTCTGAATTCAGAGGAGTGATCCAAACGCTCCGAGGAGCTTAAAAGTTTTGCCCGTCTCCAGTTCAGGAATATCTTGTCTGGACAGTTTCCGATTTTTTCAGACCTCTCAGAGGATTTACTGTAGTCCGTGTGCTCGTCCCTCTGTGGTGTGCTGGGATCAGTTTTCATGTTCAGAAAGTGGACGAAAAGGTTTCCTGCACACGCTTCGTGCTGTTACAGGAAAACGCCTGATGGGACTTGTGGCGCGCTGCCTTCAGGTTCCAGAGGGGATCCTTCACCTGACGTTTAGTTTAAGATGTAAAATCTCAGCGTTCAGACTGACATGGAGAGCTCTGCCATCTCATGTGGTGATGGAGTCATGTGGTCCACAGGCTGAGCTTGGTCTGTGTTCAGTCACTGAACGCTGCATTAATTCTAAGTTTGTGGTTAATCTCAGTTCCTGGTCCTGGTCCTGCTTTAACTGCGCAGGACCAGAAACCCTGACCTGAGTCCATGTGAGGATTTTCATTCTAAAGAGCTTTAAAAGAAAACCAGCAGGACTGCTTTGAGTTTCTTAATCCAGTCTTTAAGTGATGACGTATGAATCCTGCTCTTCCCGGTCCAAATTATCCATCCATCCATCCATTTTCTTCTGCTTATCCGGGGCCGGGTCACGGGTCGCGGGGGCAGCAGCCCAAGCAGAGAAGCCCAGACCTCCCTCTCCCCAGCCACCTCCTCCAGCTTATCCGAGGGAACACGAAGGCGTTCCTGGGTCTGCAACACTGCGGCCGCTGCACCAATCCATCTGTCGATCTCCCGCTCCTCTCACCCATCACTCGTGAACAAGACTCCGAGATACTTAAACTCCTCCACTTGGGGCAGGGTCTCGTCCCTGACCCGGAGTGGTCCACCTATTTCTGGCTGAGGACCATGGCCTCAGATTTGGAGGTGCTGATTCTTATTCCCGCCGCTTCACACTCGGCTGCGAACCGTTCCAAGGTGAGCTGGAGGCCATCACCTGATGAAGCCAACAGAACCACATAATCTGCAAAAAGCAGAGATGAGATCCTGAGACCACCGAAGAGAAAGCCTTCCGCCACTTGGCTACGCCTAGAAAGACCCCTATGAAAAGACCATTGAGGGAACAGTTCACCCTGCCTGGGATAGGGTTACCGGGATCCCGCCCTGGAGCCAGGCCCGGGGAGGGTGCCCGAGGGCGAGGTCTGGTGGCCGGGCCTTAGCCCATGGGGCCCGGCCGGGCACAGCCCGAAAAAGGGACATGGGCCCATCTTCCTGCAGGCCCACCACCCGCAGGAGGCACCGTAGGGGTCGGGTGCAATGTGAGTCGGGCGGCGGCCAGGAGCGGGTCCAAACTACTCTGCTTTTATTAAGGCTGTTGTGTTTTTAACATGTTTTAATGTTTTTTATGTTGTTCTATTTAATCTCCACAAGCCCCTAAAAACAGTCAGTGATTACTGTCGGCCTCTCTCGGTTTTTATCACCACTGTTTATTTTAAAGCTCAGTTTTTAAAACCTTACGCTGTAACTACAGCCCAGCCCATGCAGCAGTATATTAATGACTAACCTCATATTGTGGATGGATTATCTCAGTTGTTCTCCTGACTGAAGTTTGGTCCGTTTACAGCATCCTGCCATGAGATTACATTTGTCTCTAACCATCAGGAACCCTCACGTTAACTTTTATCGAGTGGAAAAAAGTTAGCGTTCATCCTCCAGCTTCACCGTTTATATTATGCTAACATAGCTGTGTAGCTAGCAATCACATAGCACATCATTATATACCAGCTAGCCCAACTTCAGTAACCCTACAAACGTCACTGCTGTTTAGTTTTACTGTCTTCATTTATGTTGTAAGTGATAGCAGAGCTGTACGTTTGAATTTTTGCAGAAATCTCTCAGTCAGAACATGCTATATCATGTTTAGGTGGAAGCTAGCGAGCTAACTTCCTGCTAACTTCTAACTTTTAAACTTAACAAATCCTGTTTTCATGGATGCCTGGATGTTAAACTTAATTGTTACACCTGGTAAAGCAGCAACGCTTTTACTAAAGATGAAAGAACTTTCAGTGATGCTGCAGTGTTCGTTTGACTTTGGGACCTGAAGCGGAGTTTGGACCCAGACGTGGTTAATGACATCAGACTTAAAGACCGGATACGTTTCATCCCAGAGAGTCCCAGATTTAAGCCCTGTTGGGACTCCTCTCTTTGGGACGTGGATCAAGCTGCGCCTCATCACATGAGCCAAGGTGTGAAAACAGGTGTTGGTCACTATCAGCAGAGGTTTCAGGTGAACCCATTGTGACGGCTTGCCTCACCCTATCATGTGACCTAATGAGGTCAGCTGACACAAGATGTGAGGGGGGGTTGAGGCACCTGGGAAGGATTACATATGGCAGACAGCTGGTGTTGTAAGCCCCGCCCTCTGTCCAGTCACTGGAGTACCATGACCTGGATGATCGGGAACCTAAACGTCGTTGATTCAAAGCGTTTGTTTTATTGAACTACCTTTCACTGAACGCCAAACTCAAAGTTCAGCTTTATCAAACTGATGTGAGAGCAGACTGACTGCTTTAAGATAAAAATAGGACTTTTACTTTGAAAATCAATGTTTACAGAGCTCGTTTCCTTCAGGATTTCTCTCTTAAACAGCTGCAACGAGTTCGTGCATGCCTTCCTCAGGTCTGAACACGATGCTAGCTAACATTGCTGCCGTCATCGTTTTATTTCTCTTATTTCATCAAACGCAGCCGCTCTCTGCGCAGGATCGATTGACACGACTAAACTGAAGTCACTTCCTGTTTTTAACCTTGACTGATCACTGCAGGTACTTTCAGTTTTTTGACTGGTTTTGTTTTTAATTTTCTAGAAATGGGGTCTCAAAGTCAGGTGGTGACCCCCTAATGGGCACTGGAGGTACTGCAGTAGGGTGCTGTCATGACGACGTGACCATGTGTGTTCTCTGAGATAGGCTGGACTGAACATGAGCACGTGAAGAGCAGAAAGGCGGAAGTTTGGAAGGACCGGTCCAAAGTTCGGGACTGCAGCTGCGCAGAAACCCGCCCTGCTTCAGCGCACGCACGTGGACGAGCCGAGCACCCAAACGCAGCACCGGGACGGGCCCGTCACGGGTCCGAGTGCACCTTAACGCGCGACACACCGGGCGCGCGTGCACGCACGCACGCACGCATACACCTTAGAACCAATGCGTCGCGCACGCGCGGTGTTCGCTGACATGCACACGAAACAAAGACGGACACGCGCATCATGCACATGTAGGCGAGTACACGGATGACTGCAGCAGGCTGCGCGCACTCACCTCCAAGTTGTTGTTCGTCTCCGCGTCGATGCGCGCGCACGGCTCCGGTCCTCCGAGCTGAGTCCGAGCTCCGGCAGCGCGAACACTCCGAACCGAACCTCCAGAACCTCCAGGATCCACGCGGATCCACGCGGACTGCAGCGGGACAAAGAGCCGAGACAGAAGCTTCACCTCCAGCATCCGCGGCACCAACAGGAGGAGGAGGAGAGGAGGAGGAGAGGAGGAGGGGTCTGAGAGATGAAGATACTGCCTCTCTCTCTGTGATCGATCAGGGTGTGATTAACCCCCCCCCCACACACACACACACACACACACACAAACATACACACGGATTTCTTTTGCACATTTGAAACACCAGTAAAATCTGTGTGTGTGTCTGTGTGTGTGAGTGTGTGTGTGCGTGAGTGTGTGAGTGCGTGTGTGCGTGAGTGAGTGTGTGTGCGTGAGTGAGTGTGTGTGTCTGTCTGTCTGTCTGTCTGTGTGTGTGTGTGTGCGTGAGTGTGTGTGTTTGTGTGCGTGAGTGTGTGTGTGTGTGTGAGTGTGTGTGTCTGTGTGTGTGCGTGAGTGAGTGTGTGTGTCTGTCTGTCTGTCTGTGTGTGTGTGCATGAGTGTGCGTGAGTGTGTGTGAGTGTGTGTGTCTTTGAGTGTGTGTGTTTGTGTGCGTGAGTGTGTCTGTCTGTCTGAGTGTGTTTGTGTGTATGTGTGCGTGAGTGTGTCTGTTTGTCTGAGTGTGTGTCTGTGTGTGTGTCCTGAGCTCGTGGTTTTCCTGCTGTTCCTAAACTCCGATCTGACTGTATTCCTGCTTCTATGTCATTATGTTTGGGAAAATTCAACTGTGGAAGTCTGAAGGTCCACAATTGTCCACATGATGATGAGATCACATGATCATATCACATGATGAGATCACATGATCAGAGCAGCTCCTCAGTGCTGCTGGTGCTTGTAACAGTTTTGTTGTGTAGCTGCTCAGCGGTGACCCGGACACGTCAGGTTGATCATTTGATTGTGGAACGGTTCACATGTCGTGTTAAAGCACAAACACACAGCATCCCTGTGACAGACATGCTGCGTCGCATTAAAAGCACGTTATTTTCAGAAATTAACGAATCTTTATTAAAGCCCAGAATGGCAATGTTAATCATACGAAATCATGCTGCAGATTCTGAGAGCACAGACTGAGGCAGCTTTTCCACGGAGGTGTCACAGGAAAGCTCAGCACCTGACTTTCCTGTGGGCGGGGGGGGTGCAAGGCTGGGGTGGGGGCCTGGTGTTTCTGTTCCAAGGCCCAGATAAGTTGCTGCAGTGGCGTATGACGGCTACCTGATTACCGCCCTGAAAACGCTGCCCCTAAGTACAGCCGACGAGGGAATGCCGATCGAGCGATCTACTTTCCATCTAAAGACGGCACACCACGCCATCACTGAAGGAAACAGAAAACTGATCAACAGCGACGGCTACATGAAGTCAGGCTAACGTGAAGTCATCAGCACAGGAAGAAGGAGGGCCAGAGTCAGACTCTTCTCAGTAACTACATGTCGAGAGTCTCTGAAAACAGACTGCAATAAAGGAATCAGTGAACTCCAGACCAGTGAAACTTCTCTCAGCTGCAAACTCGCCACTGTTTAAGAGATTGACAGCAAAGATTAAACACAAAAACACAATTCAAAGTTTATATGAGCCAGTGTAGGTGTCCTGTGTCATGGTCCTGAGTGTGATGACTCAGTGTTTCTGTGTTAGTTAACGTGGTTTCTGTCTTCTGCTGAGATTTCTAGTTCTTGGTTCCCATGTTCTCTCTGTTTCAAAGGCAGTCATGTCTCAGGGTGAAGTCTCTGAGTCTGTGTCTTTGCATGTGTGTCGTGTTTCCTGTTTTACTTTGAAGGTTTGTGTCTTATGTCAGTGTATTCTGTTTTGCTTCCTCCCTGTCTCATCGTGTTCAGTTGTATCTCCCCCCGTGTGCCATTTCCTCGTTTCCCTCTGTGTATATTTACTGTGTGTTATCCTTTGCTCTTCGTCATGCCCCGTGTCACCCCTCCTCTCAGTCTCCTCACGCTTCCAGATTTTCAGGTCTCTAGTTCCAGGTTCGTTTTCGGTTTTAGGTTCTGTTCGCTCCACGCCAGTCATTTCCTGTTTTGTTTGTATGTCACAACCGTAAATTAAAGCTCAGTCTCAGCAAAGTCGGTGCCTGCACTTGGGTCCTTTCTCTCATCTGTTCACCAGTGTAGGGACTAACGCGTTATTAAGTAATGCGTTACAGTAACTACGTTATTATTGTGGTAATGAGCACGGTAACTAGTTATGCCAAAATCAGGAACGCGTTAATCGTTACTGGGATTTAGATAGGGTCGTTACTTCGTGTGGTGGCTATCTCGGAGCTTCCACAGATTCAGTAACATTAGCAAGTGGTGGAGGCCAGCAGGTGGATGAGGGAGGGGAGGCAAGAGAAGGAAAGACCCGAGGCGGCCGCCGGTCCGAGTGTCAGGTGAACTGAACTTCAGGTAAGAAGTTATGACCTGCAGTCTATCTGGGTCAGATATAAACCAAGTTTAGTTTATTTTCATTGTGCTGACTTTTTACAGTCAGTTACAATAACTCGTACTGCGTGCTAGCTAGCATGACGGAGTTTCTATACAGCTGGGTGGGTGCTATGATGTTACTGATAGTGAACTTTATTTTATTCATAAGGTTAGTTAGTAGAGTTGGAAGGACCGGTCCAAAGTTCGGGACTGCAGCTGCGCAGAAACCCGCCCTGCTGCAGTGCACGCACGTGGACGAGCCGAGCACCCAAACGCAGCACCGGGACGGGCCCGTCATGGGTCCGAGTGCTGAAGCAGGGCGGGTTTCTGCGCAGCTGCAGTTTTTTTTTTTTGTTTTTTTTTTAATCGCCCACTTTGCGCCAGAAAGAGGAAACCAGCGGATGTCGCGCTAAACAACAGCAGCACGTTTAAGCTTGATCAGCTGTTGTTAGAATTTATTTAATATTAATTTCTAGTATCAGCTGATGTTTGCTGGAGCCACAGCTGTAAAGCTGCTGGTCATGATGTCGGTTTGGATATGTGGTGAGAGGGAAACATGCAGATGAAACCAGGAGATGTCCTTACTGAATCATCAGAGCTGAACAGGTGATGGAGAAACAGGTTTACCTTTTAGGTGACATGAATGAGTTGAAGTTATGAACTGTTTCTGAGAGACAAATAACACCAGGATTCTTTTCTAAGTAGCTGACAGCTGGTAACTGTGCAGGGGCGGGTCTAGCAAAGTTTTGCCAGGGGGGCCAGGTAGGGCATTAACAGGGAGAGGGGGGCACAAAGAAATACTTTTATTTCTTATTCTCATTTAAAATGTCTCGCTTTTAAAAAATAATTATCTGAATCTTACAACAAACGACTGATAGATTGATACATATATACCATCAGAACAGTGTACATCACTGTCACAACAGTGTTTGTTTTCATTCAAAGGCTTTATGATTTTTCCTATAATGGTGGGCCGGTCTCTAGTCAAAATGCCCGGGTCGATTTTTTGTCCCAGTCCAGCCCTGTATGCAGGTCATCTGCAGTCTGGTGTTACCTACATCTTCCTATTCAGAAGGCAGAATTTCCGAGTTCTGAGTACAATCAAAAGCACCACGACTGCAGTTTTTGTGTTGGATGTAAAAAGCGCACGTGACGCTGTGACGTAGGCTAGAATCATGGCGGCGGTCAACGACGGTTCAGGCGTGGGATTTCTCTCGTGGAAATATGCACATTATCTTTTCCTTTCTATTGGTAGGTGGCACAGTGCAGTTGTGGCAAGTAAGCAAGCTAGAAGACTGGCAATCTGGCTGGGTATCCAGTTAGGGAAGCAACACATTACCAAGAGAATTCTGAGTAAAACCAAAGTTACTTTCCCTAGTAACCAGTTACTTTGAAAGTAACGAGTAACTTGAAGTAACTGAGTTACTTTTGATAGAACTAGTAATGTAACTAAGTTACTAATTTAAGGTAACTTACCCAACACTGCTCTGCACACTTCTGCTGTCGCAGCCTTGACAGTGTAATGGAGACCAGGGGTTCCATTACCTCGTTTGCATTGTTAGAAATTAATTGATTGATTATTATACTTTTTTAAATTCCCAAAGAAAACACATTAGTTCTTATGAATTCTTTATTAGGTTTATTTGATGTAGGATTAAATTGACAGCTTATAAAGGTGAAGCGACAAGGGGACTGGCCATCCTAACTGTGTCAGAAAAGAGCCGAAGTTAGAGCTGCTTACGTTTAATCATTTGTCGGTAACCTAAACATGTGTGAAAAGAGAATTTGTAAACGTACTCACCTGTCCTGGTTGCTTCTTGCAGGATGTGGAGCAAAAGAGCTCCAGCAGCTCAATCACCTGCTGATGAGCTGCTGGAGCAGACCAGTGTGGCAGGTTAGGGAGTGTGGTTAAGAAGGGTTTTAATTTAGATAGTAATGGGTGAAACTTATGTTATTGATGTGTTTATAGTACGTGTTGGGAAATATGTATATGTTTGTTATGTGCTCTAATGTTATTGTATGTTTGTTTGTGTGGAGGGTTATGTTTTCATTTTGAGTAGTTAACCCCCATACTCGGGCTAGTCCAGATGCTCACCTGAATAGGTAGAGTATAAAGGAAGCCATTTTGTTTTTAGTGGGTTGTTGGTGTTTGTGCTGTTAGCATGTGCCTTCTTTAATAAAGTGCCAGTCCATGGATACATTTAATTCCAGTCTTGCATCATATTATTGGAAGGAACCTATGACTGCCAGCCAAAACTGACAAGTGGTGTCAGAACTGCTTCCTCTAATGAATGAGGTAAATATGATGACGAGAAGTGGAAAGAAAAATGACTTTAATGAGCTGGCAGAGGATGGTGAAGGTGCTACAGCTGATGCAGTGGCTAAAGCAGGAGCTAAACCGGGCGATAGACTGGATGAACTGACAGATCTGGTGAAATCATTGATGCAGTCTCAAGCAACAAGAGACCAGAGAATGGACAAAGAATCAGCCCGACAAGAGCAAAGACGGAAAAGCATGCAACACCAGTTTCAGCAAATTCAAGCTCAGGTGAGAGAAATGAGAGACGAGCAGCAGGAACAAGAGGACAACCAAAATGAGGAAGGAGGTGAACCTGATGAGGGGCCTGGTCTGACTGGTCAGCAGATGTGGTCTCTGCCAAGACAGGAACCAATTCACCAGAGAGATCCCAAGTTGTTGCCACTCACTTCAGATGATGATATTGAGCATTTTCTCACTACCTTTGAGAGAATGGCTCAAGTCTGCGGTTGGCCTAGAGAAGAATGGGCCGTTCGACTCGTACCTCTGCTCACAGGTAAAGCACGTAGTGCTTATGTGCACATGGACATTGCTGATTCTGAAGTCTATGATAAAGTAAAAGATGCCATTCTTGCTAAATATGAAATAACTGCTGACACATACAGAAGAAGGTTTCGAGCCCTGGATATTCACCCAGGTGAAACTCCAAGAGAACTTTATGTGCGATTAAAAGATATGTTTTACAAATGGGCGAAACCTGAAAAATCTACAGTGAAAGACATTTCTGAACTGATGATCTTGGAGCAGTTTCTGAGGATGGTCCACCCTGATCTGGAGGTGTAGATCAGGGAACGTGCCCCCAAATCTGCAGAGGAGGCTTCACAGCTAGCGGAAATCTTCATCTCTGCCAGAACAGGATCGAGAGGAATCACCTTTGGCCGGGACAGCTTCGTGACTGGACAAGGTAAGTCTGATGGGGGTGTAAGGAGTGGTGGTATAGGCCAGAGTAGAAGTTATCCTGCAAGCAGACATTTTGTTTCTGGTAAAAGTAGTCATACTAAAAAGTCACATTCAGGCTCAAAATCAGATGTTAGATGTTATCACTGTAGCCAGATCGGCCACACTCAGTATACCTGCCCAGCAACACAAAGTGGGCCATCCCTTTTGTGCTCAGCCCCCAGACCCACTTTGCCAGGTCCTGATCATGAAGCAGTAAGAACAGCACCTGTACTTGTTAATGGTCAGCATGAAGAAGCACTCTTAGATACAGGGAGCTTTCAGTCAGTGGTTTTGGCTAGTTTAGTACCAAGAGAGCTATGGAGTGACACAAGGACTAAAATAAGCTGTGTACATGGTGATGAGAAGGATTATCCCAGGGCTGAGGTGTATTTGACATTTCTCCTGCCAGTGGCTTTAGCACCCAGACTACCATATGCAGTGATACTGGGCTTAGATATACCTACACTGCTAGATTGTGTCTAATGAAGTTCCTGGACATTTGAATGCATTTCATGTAGATCAGGACCACAACTTACAGAAGCAAGAAATTATTCTGCAGGCACAGCCAGAAAGTGCAATCCCCAGTTTGATCACCACAAGAGCTCAGAGTGCAAATGACCCGTTGAAAGAGCTACCCTTCTATGATGAAGAATTAGAAGTAAGCCCAGCAAAACCAGCTAAATCTCGAGCGCAAAGACAAAGACAAATTTAGGGGTTCATCCAGGTTAGAGGTTGTAGACCAGAGTCCCAACTAGGGCTGGGCAAAACGATTATTTTCCTAATCGATGAATCTAGCGATTAATTTTTCGATGCATAGATGAATCTAATGATTCATTTTTCAATCCGATTCTATTTTGATTTGATTCAATTATCGATTATTTCCCCATTATTTGACTTGTATAGCAATTTCACATTTACTAATTTATGTATCTTAATGAAAAACACAAATTTCTTCATTTGAACACCTTTCAATACAAAAATTGCAAAATAAAGTTGTAGTAGTAGTACAATCTTATATTAGAGATAGCATTTAATAAGAAATGAAATGTGCAAACATATATAAAATTAAGGAAAAGTTAACAACGCATTTAAAATAAATAGCAGCAATGGTGTCTTTAAACAAACAAAATGTAACATTCACTTTGCTTTCTGCAAAAAAGTGCTCTTCACTCACAAAATAAAATCCATTTTGTTGCCGTTTCTCACGTTTCTGTGTGTGTGAGTTCAATCATCAATCATGTGCTGGTGCATAGCCGTCGTGCTTTTATGATAGGCCATTTCCACCTTACAAAGCCAGCAAACGACTGAATCACTTCCTTTTCTGTTAAAAGATAAGATAACCTTTATTAGTCCCACATGTGGGAAATTTGTTTTGTCACAGCAGGAAGTGGACAGTGCAAAAGTTATGTAGCAAAAATTAGAATACAATAAGAATAAATACAGTACACAACTGTACAGAATAGAATAAAATAAAATACTATATGCAGTAGAATAAAATAGAAAAAATATACAATAGGATAAAAATAGAATACAAATTCTATATACAACTGAGTAAAAGTACAACGATGCCAGAAAGGAGTATTGCACTTAGTCTTATTGCACATTTGTGGGTGTGTGTGTTTGATCAGTTAAAGTCTTTGTTGTGGAGTCTGACAGCAGTGGGGAGGAAAGACCTGCGAAATCTCTCCGTCCCACATCGTGGGTGCCGCAGTCTCCCACTGAAGGAGCTGCTCAGTGCTGTCACAGTCTCCTGCATGGGGTGGGAGATGTTGTCCAGCAGGGATGACAGCTTAGCCACCATTCTCCTGTCACTCACCACCTCCACTGGGTCCAGAGGGCATCCTAGAACAGAGCTGGCCCTTCGGATCAGCCTGTTCAGTCTCTTCCTGTCCCCGGCAGAGATGCTGCCACCCCAGCAGACCACACCGTAAAAGATAGCTGAGGCCACCACAGAGTCATAGAAGGTCTTCAGGAGTGGGCCCTCCACTCCAAAAGACCTGAGTCTCCACAGCAGGTACAGCCTGCTCTGCCCTTTCCTGTAGAGGGCGTCTGAATTATGAGTCCAGTCCAGTTTGTTGTTCAGATGAACACCAAGGTACCTGTAGCTGTCCACAGCCTCGATGTCCATACCTTGGATGTTCAGTGGTTGGAGTGGAGGATGTTTGTGCCTGCAGAAGTCTACCACCAGCTCCTTGGTTTTACTAGTGTTGATCTGGAGGTAGTTCAGCTGGCACCAGTCCACAAAGTCTTGGGTCAGTCCTCTGTACTCCTTGTCGTCCCCATCAGTGATGAGGCCGACTATTACAGACTATCTATATCCCCATACTGTAGAACTGCGTGTTCGGGTGGAGTGATTTAAGTCGACTGCGGCTGCCTCACTCATGTTGCCACTACTCGCTGCCGCCATGTCTGTTTTGAAAGTGACGACGCGTCGACGCACATTTTTGTACGTCGACGTATTTTACGTGTTGACGTAATTGATTACGTCGACACGTCGTCCCAGCCGTAGTCCCAACCTCCCTCTGGAACTTGATATCCCACCAGATATCGCTTCACTTCAGCGGGCAGATCCAACATTAAAATCCTGGTTTGATAAGGTGTCTGAGGTTGATGGACAGGTGCAAGGGAAAGTAGATGTGTTGGCAGATGCAACCTATGTGCTGAGAAATGGTGTCCTTTATGAGTGTAAAGGCAAGACTGAAGCCATAGCATTACCACAGGCACTAAGACACAAAGTCAAGGAACTTGGTCATTCTGTACCTTGGGCAGGCCATCTTGGTTTTCAGAAATCTCTACATAGGATTGCAAGCCGTTTTGTGTGGCCTGGCATGTACACTCAAGTACAGCAGTTTTGTAAGTCATGTCAGATATGTCAGCTCACCCTAAGTAAAGGACTGGCCCGTGCCCATCTTCAGCCATTGCCTGTCATAGATACACCTTTCAAAAGAATAGGAATGGATGTAGTGGGGCCCCTTGAGAGAAGTTCATCAGGTAATCGTTACATCTTGGTCATTTGTGATTATGGCACTCGTTATCCTGAAGCTTTCCCCCTAAGATCAGTGAAAGCGAGACAGGTTGCCAATTGTCTCTTGCAGTTGTTTTCTAGAGTTGGTATAGCTAAAGAGGTCCTGACAGACTGTGGCACAAATTTCCAGTCTAAATTTCTACAGCAGGTGTATAGATTACTTGGCATAAAAGGTATTAAAACCACCCCTTACCACCCCCAGTCAGATGGACTGGTGGAGCGTTTTAACCAGACACTAAAGAACATGCTGCGCAAATTTGTAACAGACTGGCTCAGACTGGGATCAGTGGCTGTCTTACTTGTTGTTTGCCTATCGTGAAGTGCCACGGGCCTCTACAGGATTTTCACCATTTGAACTGCTTTATGGCCGTCAGGTGAGAGGTCCACTCGACCTGCTGAAAGAACAATGGGATAATCCAGAGCCTGATGGAGATAATGTAGTGGCTTATGTGCTGAAAATGAGACAGACTAGAACAAATGACTATACTGGCACAGCAAAACATGAAAGTGGCTCAAAACAAGCAGAAAACCTGGTATGACAAGAAGGCCAGGGAAAGGACTTTCCAACCAGGACAGCAGCTGTTGCTGTTGCTTCCTATGACAGACAGCAAACTGTAAGCCAGGTGGCAAGGACCATACAACATTACAAAACGCATCAGCAATGTCAACTATGAGCTGTACATGCCTGACAGGAGGAAGAAACATCAGGTCTTCCATGTTAACCTGTTAAAAGAATTCAAGCAGCAGCAGCAGCAGCCCACCACGCAGCAGCAGCAGCAGCCCACCACGCAGCAGCAGCAGCAGCCCACCACGCAGCAGCAGCAGCAGCCCACCACGCAGCAGCAGCAGCAGCCCACCACGCAGCAGCAGCAACTGCCAATGCAGTCCACGCAGCAGGTAAAACAACATTATCTTGTTCGGGTGGTCAAGGAAGAAGAAGAGGGAGAACAGTTTTTTCCCCACAGGCAAATCAGGGCCAAGTTTAGTGTCACTGACCCATCTTAAGCCCTCCCAGCAGGAAAATCTAAGTGCTCTTCTGGATCCAAATTTGTTCCAGGAAAACCTGGTTTTACAAAACTGGTACAACAAAGTCCACCTGAGGGATAATGCTCCACCCCGTAGAAAATTCTATAGGATTCCTGAACGCCTGGTGCCACAGCTGAAGAAAGAAATCGACCTATTGTTGTCACTCGGGATAATTGAAACATCAGCGAGTGAATGGTGCAGCCCAATTGTTCTGGTCCCTAAAAAGGATGGAACATTGAGGTTTTGCATTGACTTGAGATATCTCAACTCTGTCTCAAAGTTTGACCCCTACCCAATGCCTCGCATTGAGGACCTCTTGGAGAGGGTGGAGAGAAGCAAGTTCATTACCACTCTTGACCTAAGCAAGGGCTACTGGCAGGTGGCCCTAGCTCCAGAGGCAAAGGAACTGACGGCCTTCAAAACCTCGTTTGGGCTGTTTCAGTTCAGGGTGATGCCGTTTGGTCTCCAGGGGGTGCCAGCAACGTTTCAGTGGCTGATGGACCAGGTCTTGATGGATGTGTCAGACTTTGCTGCAGCATACCTGGATGATGTTGTGATATTTAGTCAGATCTGGGAGCAGCATGTGGCTCACCTGCGACGTGTTCTGAAGCTGATCAAATCTGCTGGTCTTACCATCAATCCTCACAAGTGTAAGATTGCACAGACGCAGGTGGAGTACCTTGGATATCTGGTTGGACATGGACAGGTGAAGCCTCAGGTGGGGAAAATGGAGGCAGTCCATGCATATCCAGTCCCTACAACAAAGAAGAAGGTGCAGGCATTTATAGGCTTAGTGGGCTGGTACAGTAAATTCATCCCCCACTTTGCAGAGAGGGCAGCACCTCTCACGGGCTTGACAAAAGCATCTGCACTGAATAAGGTCAAGTGGACAAAAGACTGTGACAGAGCTTCCAATGACCTTAAGTCAGCCATCACGAATGATTCTGTTCTACACAGCCTGGATTTCACTCAGCCTTTCACACTGCAGACAGATGCTTCTGGAGTAGGCATAGGAGCCGTGTTGCTGCAGGAGGTGGAGGGAGTGAGGCGCCCAGTTGTTTTCCTCAGCAGAAAGCTTCAGGACAGGGAGTCTAGATACTCCACCGTGGAAAAGGAGTGTCTTGCAATGAAGTGGGCGGTGGAGTCACTGAGGTACTATCTTCTACGCAGACATTTCACCCTGGAGACAGACCACTGTGCCCTTCAGTGGCTGCACAAGATGAAGGAGACCAATATGCGTGTTGCGAGATGGTATCTGTTATTGCAACCCTTTGATTTGACAGTGCGTTATCGTCCAGGGAAATCTAACTGTGTCGCAGACTGTCTTTCACGTATGTATGAAGATTGAAGTACAGTAGTCTAAGGAGAAGGGGGGAGGAAATATAATTGAGACCAGGGGTTCCATTACCTCGTTTGCATTGTTAGTAATTGATTGATTGGGAATTTAAAAAAGTATAATAAAGAAAACATTAGTTCTTATGAATTCTTTATTAGGTTTATTTGATGTAGGATTAAATTGACAGCTTAAAAAGGTGAAGCGACAAGGGGACTGGCCATCCTACCTGTGTCAGAAAAGAGCCGAAGTTAGAGCTGCTTACGTTTAATCATTTGTCGGTAACCTAAACATGTGTGAAAAGAGAATTTGTAAACGTACTCACCTGTCCTGGTTGCTTCTTGCAGGATGTGGAGCAAAAGAGCTCCAGCAGCTCAATCACCTGCTGATGAGCTGCTGGAGCAGACCAGTGTGGCAGGTTAGGGAGTGTGGGTAAGAAGGGTTTTAATTTAGATAGTAATGGGTGAAGCTTATGTTATTGATGTGTTTATAGTACGTGTTGGAAATATGTATATGTTTGTTATGTGCTCTAATGTTATTGTATATTTGTTTGTGTGGAGGGTTATGTTTTCATTTTGAGTAGTTAACCCCCATACTTGGGCTAGTCCAGATGCTCACCTGAATAGGTAGAGTATAAAGGAAGCCATTTTGTTTTTAGTGGGTTGTTGGTGTTTGTGCTGTTAGCATGTGCCTTCTTTAATAAAGTGCCAGTCCATGGATACATTTAATTCCAGTCTCGCGTCATATTATTGGAAGGAACCTATGACTGCCAGCCAAACCTGACAGACAGTATGAGGCTCAAAGCCTAACGCTCATAGAACAATACAGTTATGTTGTTAGAAAAAAACACAACAAACACTAAAGTTGTGTTGAGTAAGGCTATTTATTTATTAGTGATGCTCATCAGGGAAACAAAAACTTCAGACCCTCCCTGGGACCTCCGTGTGCAGAGGTCCCAGGGATCCTAGATGGTGATGCTATTCTCTGGAGATCTGATTGGTCCGTAATCAGTGATGTCATACCTGCTGATCTCTACTCTGGATCTGAATCTGCTCTGGAGCAGGTAGGTTCGCAGGAAGTTACCACAGGAAAGACATTACCTGAATAAGACTAAACCGTGGTGCAGGCGTCCAAGCCGATAACGGCCGGAGAGGCCGAGAACGACGGCCAGACAGTCGAGTGTTACAGAGAGACTAAGAAATGCAGCAGGTTAAAAAGACTCAGGAGCTGCTCCGCCTGGAAGCACAGAAACTCATCAGTCGCCTCAGATGGCTGCCTCTGGATGACGACTCCTTCAGGAGGAGTTCAGCACTGCTCACTTTAAACTGCGCGCCCTGCTCTGAGGCTTGAATGGAAATGAAACACACATGTAACATGTGATCATTCACACACTTTAAATGAATCCACAGTGGCTCCATCTTATCCCTGGTTGTGGCCCAGAGGGAAACAAATCATGTTTTCCTGCCTGAAGAAGATCACCTCGTTAAACAGACTTCCTCTGCTGACCTGAACTCACAGCTCAGCAGCTCCTCCGCTCTCATTCTGCACACATGATGTCAGCGGCCCTCTGACTGCAGCGCATCACGTTGCAACGCCGCTGCTGATTTAAACTGTAAATATCTGCTTTGACTTAAGGCCTGTAACTGTGCTCTGTTTAAGCACAGCGTATTTCATACAGAGCTGCAGCCAAGATTTTGTTCTTCTGCTCCGACAGCTGAGGGTGATTCATCAAATACTCTGTGTTACTAACAGGATCTTACTTGAAAATATGATTTAGTATGACTAGTCTTTAGGTGAGAGGTCAAACTTCTTCATGAGCTAAAAGTAAGTCCACTTGTGTTTGTTTTTAGGAAAAAGGCTGGAATACCCTGCTGCCACCACAACCCAATGTTGGATTAGCGGTGATGGATGGACGGGTGGGTGGTTGGGTGGGCGGGCGGATGGATGGATGGATGGGTGGAGCCTCTGAAATGAAGCTTCATCAGAAATGGGTTTATTGTCCTGCCCAGTGCTGTATCAGCGATCAGAATTATAAGGCCAAGAAAAATACCCAACACATTTATTTTCCCCATGGACCATTACAGCTTTTGCTATACTGCTCACTTGATGGTCATATTTTATTCGACCTTTATTATTATTGTTATTTGTTTATTATTGCTATTTTTTCCAGTCTGGAAGCCATTGTGAAAGAAGAGGAAACAGAAGGGCTGAGGTGTGAGAATTACACAAGAACTGGGCTGAAAATCAGTGATTAGAGTTAAACAGAGTTGATTTAATTAGAGAAAGACGTGGCACAATGACTGATCTTAACTTGCAGGGGGAAAAAAACACTGGAACTTCTTTTGGGACCAGATCAGCAAGTGTTTTCTTTAAATCAGATTTGGCTTAAATGCAGGTTGTCATCTCTTGGTGACATCAAACGTAGATAATGGCCCTTTAGGTGAGAGAGCAGAGGGTGCAGAGCCACTGGACCTGCAGGATTACTAACTCTGAGCTGTTTATGGACCCAACGGCTCATTTTTCTTTTCTGCTTTTTCGCCTTGCGTCACATTTTGTCCTTTGTTCCCATCTCCTCCCTCGATGTCCTTTAACCTGCCCTCAGGCTCTCGGTGCCCCTCTTAAAGTCTTTACCACTGAGTGAAATTAATCACGGTGCAAAATAAGGCTGATATCTGAGGGGTGTCGTGTATCACATATCACAGCAGCATTACTGGAGATATTTCAGCAGCAGTGAGTCACACAGGTGTCATGCATGGCTCTGGTTTTACTCAGTGTCTACTCTGCAAACTGGAGCACTATGTGTCCAGTTTGCAGCTAAACTCCGAAGAAGTGTACATGTGGTGTGCTGTGACAGTCTTAAGACAGGATGATGATCTTTATTAGGTGAGAACATCAGAGGACAAAGTGCTCCTGTGGACTGATTTCTAATGGCAGTAAGGATGTGTAAACAGCAAACATGGAAAAACTCTTTCTGTCTTTGAATACAAAGAAGAGGAGGAGGAGGAGGCGCAGGAGGAGGTGCTGTGCTCCTGCCATGGACGTAGGATCACTGACACTGTGTCTGTATAGTTTAGAAGACTGTGATGGCTGAAATACTCTGGTAATGTTCGTGTTTACATTGTGCTGCAAAGCTTGATGCCAACACAGAGCCTGTTTGGTTATGGCTCTGTGCTGTATTAATGATTTTCTGTTCTTTTTGAGTGACCTGCTACAGGTGGAGCTGGTTTAAATGCAGAGGCCAATAAAATGGACTAAACCATCTGTTGTGACCATGCAGGGGGGACTGGGGTTTATTCTTGTTTAATGTTGAGCTATGGTCTCTGTGCTTCCCACCTTTCATGTATACAATGGTTCATTCACTTACTATAATAAGTCAGTTTGTTGAGTTATGATATTTTGTGAAGTTGACCTCCTTCATGGGCCCACTCAGTTTTTAAAATAGCTTGTTCCTGTCATTTTGAATTTTTGTCATAATTTTGTCATTTTGGGGTTTAATCAAACCCATTTTTTGCGCCTGTATAATCTTGGCTGCTTGGTCCATGATAAAGAAGAGGAGGCCTGACAGACCTCTGTAGGCCGAGTGCTTTAACAGCAGCGTGTGAGGGACACACTGCAGCGCTTCCAGAGACGGCGAGGATGGATGTCTCCGTCGCTTTAAAAGACTGCGCTACAGTTTAGTATGCAGTAAAGTTTTTAACCATCTAATGAGGTCACATACGACAGCACTGTAGTTTCTCTCAGCACCTCTCATTCCTGAAGTAATCTTAGTCCAGGTGTTACCTGGAGCAATGGAGCTGGTTCCTCTGGATGATACACACAGGAACTAGATCTGTTTTCATTTTTTATTCTCTTCTAATCTCCAGCACCAAGTCTCTGCGGCTAAAAGCACTTTACATAATAACCGGAGACACAAAAGACATTCGAGAGTTTTGTTTTTCTGATCCCGACTGTAGCCCTGACCTTTCTGCATGGACTGTAAATACAGAGACAGGCGTCATTATCGCAGGTTTGGAAGCCTCGAGCTGATTTGATGCCTGACTGAGACTCCAACAGGTGCTGCATGCTTACCTGTCGAGCAGCAGGTAACCTGCTCTAAATCCAGTCTCTAAAAATAAAAAAACATTCACATCTTAAAAGTGAAGCCAATACAGACGTGTCTGCTTTCTCTCTAGAGTCCATGAGAAAATGAGCCTCCTGGTCAACTGATCTGGTCTGACTGGTCCCGTTAGAGCCACAGAGGAACAGGAAGCGGGGAATGTTAGGCGCGATGCTACCTTCGTTTGTCACGTTCAGTCTGTGGATGTTTAGCCCTGATTCTGATTGTGTAGAATAGTTTGAGCAGTTTCTTCGTTTGTTCTCACAGCTGAAATCATTTTAATATGTTCATCACCATATCCACACATTAGGGCTTCAGCAGGAGGGGAACGCGTCACAGTTCACACAGTCTGCCTCAGCCTCGTTTTCTGTTATCGGATTCACATTGTTCCTGTGATACGGGGGTCTTTAAATACACTTTGAATGAGAAAATAGCACAGTGAGTCAGCAGCACATCATCAGGGAGAAGCTCCACTGCTAAATCCCTCTGGTCCAATCAGTGACAGCGTTGAGAGCGAGTCATTCATCCATGTGCTCGACACCTATGCTCTAAAGAGTCTGTCAGTTACTCCGTAATATAGTTCCAAATCACAGCAGCCATGTCAGGTACACTGTGAAAGATCCACGACAGACCAACCGTGGTCTCATGCTTTTGCTGTTTACACTGTCACGGCTGCAGCTTTTCAGTTGCCAGCCGAAAACACACACCAACAACAACAACATTATTCAGGACCCCGTGCAGACTTTAGGCTGGCGAGGCATGATTGCGGATGCCGTGCAGGTGCGTTCGCCTCCCCTGCAGCATTACGCCCCACACAGGAGGGGGAGGGAATCAGCTCTGACCATCAGCACCCCCAGTCCCTGGCCCAGCGACAGGGAGGTGTTAGTTTCAGTGGCCACCCGCACATCCAGCGGCGGCGGTGACAAGGTGGATCCGGGCCCCCCGAGCTGGTCCAGGGGCCACCTGTGTGGCAATTAAACAACACTGCGCAAGTACAGCTGGTTTAAAGTGTTTCAAGCAGAAATGATTTTCTCTCTATAAAGGACTGCACCCGCCCACCACCTGTTTGACCTGCTGCCCTCTGGTCAGGTTCCACACCTGCAGACTCACTAACAGCTTCTTCCCCCCCACACCTGCCCCCCACCCACCAATCCGAGCCATGGTCTGAGTAACCTCCATCACTCAGGTCACTCAACCATGGACTCAATCCTCAACATGTCCTCTAATGTGTTTCTATGTATTCCTGCTGTCTACTATTTATATTTTCTTTTCTGCACAGTTGGTGTGGCGCACCCACAATTTCGTTGTATATGTAGAGTGACAGTAAAGGGCTATTGTCAAGGTTTACTGTGTGGCAGGCAGGATAGGACCCATGAACTAAAAGAGGCAGCTTTATGTTGGCGGTAAACAACTTTGAATACAAAACAAACCAGGAACTGTGAACTAGGAAACAGCTAAGAACACGGAGGGAAAAACACAGCATGGTGAGGGTACGACACAACGAAGGGCAAAGGAAAACACAGGGCTTAAATTGATTGATTGATTGATTATACTTTATTCATCCCGAGGGAAATTGGGTTAAGGCTGCCAGCCGTGCCAGCGCCGTCTTACCCATCCGACCATACATACATTACACAAACATCAGATGGGGAAGACAGGTCAGAGGGGTATAACATGGAAAAGCACAACATGAGGAAAGACGAGGAGAAAAAATAACTCCCCCCAGACTGAGCTCCAACAGGGAGATCAGTTTGAGAACAGAAAAAAACACCTCTGCACATAGCACATGAAAAAACTCTTAATACACCAAAGAAACACATGACAAGCAACAGGGGCGGGTAAAGGGTGAGAGACAGCCAATGTAGACAGTACATCCGGGCCTGCAGCCTATGCGCTGGTCTCCATGATCCACCGTCAGCATCGGAAGGGAATAAGTGTCGAAGGCGTTTGGAGGGGGAGGGGGGATGAGTGTATATCTGCATGTGTATATATGTCTGTGTGTGCATGTGTGTGTATATGTCCAGAGTTCAGCTGAGACAGTGTCCTTCGCCCTGCCAGGCTAAGTTAACAGTCTTCCAGCCAACCCAGGTGGCCTTGCATAGAATGGGAAGAACAGTCTAAACACAGTCGTTATCAGGGTGTTGTTGTTCAGCTCCAGCCTTGAGACCACAGCTGGCGCCGAAGGGGTCTCCGCATGAAGTAATGGTGGTTTTAACTTTATTGCGAACAACTCATATGAATTTCAAAGCTGTTCTAACAGTCCAACACTGGTCTCTCAATCTCCCGTTGGAGAGCCGTGAGCTTTCTATGATGTTATCAACCTTACGCTCCGTGATGTTGTCATTCTTGTGCTCAAAGAGCAGGTTCTGAGAACTCACGACCGCAGTGCGCTTCCCAAGATGTGATCCAATTTGCGCCCAGAGGTGTTATTCCGAGCGAGCCCCTCCAGATGTAATCAGTTTGCACTCAGAGGTCTTGTTCTGAGTATTCACGGCAGCCGTGCGGTTCTCCAAGATCTTATCCGTGCTGCACTCAATGACCCATTTCGAGAAACTCACGCCTCGTCCCATCGTTTCAATCCCAGCGGGCAGCCTTGTGGGGGTTTGAACAGCCGGTTCCGCTTCCTTAATTCTTCGATAAGCCAGGGCCAAGCCAGCTCCGATCAGCAAGAACCCTGTTATCATGGTTCCGAATAGGTAGATATCTTCAGCACTCAGGCTCACCCGAGCCCAGACTTCTCGTTGAGAAGGGGTGTCAATTGCATTCAGGGACCAATTGATCAAATCCATAATTCCTCTTTTAGGTTTTAGAGAACAGACTGTGAGAGAGTGCTCCAGGGAAAAGTAATACAAAAAACACGAGACTAGACAAGGACACAAGAGGCTAAGCAGGGAAGCTAAGGGAGAGGAGAGGAGGAGGAAAAAAAGTGCGACCGCCTTCGTCAAGAGCAAGAGAAGAAAAAAAAATACACAAGGGTGTAAGGAGGGAATCGGAAACAGGAGGGAAACACAGCTGGGAATAATCTGACATAATGAGACAAAACTAGATACACTGAGACAGAGAGGCTGAGGGCTGTTAGGGTTGAGAATTATTGTTTTTATTATTTTTTTTTATACACAATGCAGTAGGGCTGCTCAATTAATCGAATTTTAATCTAGATTACGATCTGGGCTTTCAACGATCATCAAAAATGACTGAGCCGATTATTAGCACCTCCCTCATGCTTTACTCTCGCGCTGCTCCGTGTGGCAAATCGAGCGCATCTCTCTGCGTTTCGAACACGCGTCACAACAATTAAGAGGACCCGAGGGAAGCTCGGAAAGCTAAGCAGAAGTTATTTGGAGAGGAGAGGATAATGGCTGCTGAAGAAAGAACGCCGTTGGTTGAAAAGAGAGGTAAAACGACTTCAGTGGTGTGGAAACATTTTGGGTTCGCGGAGTCAGACGTGGATCAAGTAGACATAGTGTGGAAACTTTGCTACGGTGTCGTAGCTGCACCACAGGGCAACACTACAAATTTATTCAATCATTTGAAGACCGCTCACAAAGTGACATACGATCAAACAATGAAGGAACATAGAGAAAAAACTCTTTACAACACCTGCTTCATCCTCACAGACTTCCATTCACGCTACCCTGTACAACGCGACTAAATATCCCACCAGCTCCCAGAGACACAAGGAGATAACAAACGCGGTAACGTTTTCCTCGCCAAAGACCACTGCTCAATTAATACAGTGAACAACCAGTATTATGCAGTATTTTGAAGTTCACTAAACATAGATGTTTACATTTTTCATTTATTTTTTATATTGCAAACATTTGCACTGTTTTCAGTATTTGCACACTATTTTATATTATTTTTTGACATCTTTAAAGCCATTATTCAATACATTGTTATTGTTAAATAAATATCGTCAAATAATCGAGATCTCAATTTCAGTGAAAATAATCGTGATTATCATTTTTGCCATAATCGAGCAGCCCTACAATGCAGTGTGCTGATAAACGTGCTGGCGCTCCGTGTCTGAGGGTCAAAAGTTTCGTCCAGCGCTATGTCTGGATTTGGGGGTGGCTCAGTGTTTCACACTTTGTCATGGTCTCATGGTTTAACTGATGAACATCGGGCTGTCAGGTCAGTTTGTTGATCATTTATGTGCAAATTGTCATGACACTGATCAACAACCACTGATCAAAGTGGGACCTTTTGGGGCTAAATGGCATTGGTCTCAGCACAGAGCCCTGTGGAACTCCATAAATGACTTTGGTGAGTAAAGAAGACTTTTCATTTATATGTGGAGTCTCTCAGACAGATAGAATCCACACCAGCACAGCACGTTTTGTCTAACAAGAATTTATTTTCATCTGCACATTGAAGTGTTTTGAATGTATCCAGCGAGACAGAGATAAGTCCACTGTCTTAGGCTCTGAGTCACGTACAGCTCATTTATGAGTCACTCTTTAGATGCTGGGAGGTGAATGTTTCATCATTTCCTGGGCTAGTAATTCCAGTAGGTAGTCTTGACGGAATGACACCATGGGAGACGGACAAATATGGAACAAAGAAAGAAGAGAAATAAAACTTAAACATGGGGAAAGCTGCAACATTATTATTATTATTAGTAGTAGTAGTGTGACATCTTTGGCTCATTTCTATGTTGCCTGTGTGTGATTATTAATTAGCTTTGGTTATTTATTAATACCCACAGTTTTTTCCTTTTATTGGCAGAAATAAGATTAATTATTTTGTTTATTAATTTTCTGTGATGTTTAAGTGTCAGCCTTATGACACTGATACAAAGATTTATATTAAACCATATGTGGGTTTCATTAGATTTACAATGAAAACTACTTTAGAAACCAGTTACAAACAATGTAAAGTCATTTTGTGTAGTATGACATCCTATGGATCATTTTTAAAGGACAGACACAGTGGGGAGTGGAGGGCGTGCCCCAGGATATGTCTCTGTTGCCTTGCAGCTCACACTGGGGTGGTTTACAGATGAATGTGAAGCAGCCGTGACACTTCCACGTTTGAGGCCGTGGTTTGGGAACCAGAGCGTTGCTGGATCGAGTGTTAGGCTGACAGACATAATGGGCTAACATCCGATCACTGGTTGTAAATGTCTGTAAAACTGCCCTCTGTTGACAGTTTATTAGGTACAGCTGTCCAGGACTAATTGTAATAAACAGCAGACCTGTCTCCTAAGCCCAGCATGTGTTTCTATTTTGTTGTTCAACCTGTTTGTATTACTGGTGGTATTTTAATACTAATACTGCAATACCGTGGAACTGCTCACTGCTCCACATAAACTTTCAGCGGACTCGGGCAGGATAGGAAATCTTTGTTCCTCCTCTCGGTTACCCAGAGCAACAGGATGCCCTGTTTTGGTCAGATGAAGCCGAATCAGTGCATGGTGGTGAAGTGCAGCTGACCCTCGGAGCATCCCGCTGCTGCCTCATTACGCTGTCGTAAGAGCTGTTTGTCTGAGTCGGCCGCAGGGCAGCTCGGAGGAAGGCTGCCTCATTACTTCAGCTGTCACTGCTCAGCATGCAACAGCCTCCGTGATTGTAGCAACAGGTACATGAATTCTGACTGATCGCTGTAGTGAGCATGATTATTGCAGCTCTCTGCATGCTGCCACCTTCACATAAAATAACAGTAAAAGTGAAATGCTGTAACATTACGGATTTTATCTATAAATATTCTTCTTTTAAATTTAAGGAAGAAATTTTAATCCCCCAAACTTTAATGACCCATTAAAGTTTTGTATTGATTGGTGTCAGCCCGGTGTGTCATGGTCCTGGGTCATGTGACCCAGTGTGTCTGAGTTTCATGTTATTTTGTTATTTCATCTGTATTCTTTTCAGTTATCTAGTTATTCGGTCAGGCCTAGTTTGCAGTTTAGTTCATGGTTTATCAGGTTCCCCTTGTGTCATGTCTACGTCTCCATGTTTCCTGTTTTATTTTGAAAGAGTCCAGTGTTCTTTGTTCATTGTATTTAGTTTCACTTCCCCTGTCCTGTCATTAGGTTCATGTGTGTCAGCCGTGCTCCCATGTGTGGCCACTTCCCTTGATCATCCCTTATGTGCATTTAGTCTCTGTGTTTCATTCGGTCTGTGTCGCGTCGTCTGTGTAACCTTCCCAGTTATGTCTCGTCATAGTCGTCACAGTTCTCACAGTCACAGTCATAGAATTAGTTTTCAAAGTTTCATAGCTTTATCACAGTTTCATAGTCTCGTATAGCGTTCAGTGTCATAGGATTTCATAGTCTGTTTTCCAGTTTAGTTGTCTTGCCTGCACTCGTCTTAGCTTTTGTTTTGCCTGCTGTCATCAGCCATAATAAAGGCTCGCCTTTTACTAAGTCATAATGCGTCTCCTTGCCTATGTCTGCTCTTGGGCCCTGCTCTAACTAACACACTGGCGCACCTCGCCGTGACACAGTGTCGTTCAGCAGCAGCATACGACACGTCTGTCACTCTACGCTCGTCACATGGTCGCTTGTAAACGACCCCTTGGCTTCACATTTAAACACATTTGGTAAGCATCCCTACATCCTGCTGGGAACAGGCTGTTGCCTGTGCAGGCTCCTTCATTTTGCAGACTTCTGTCTAAACACGACCAACCACGGCTTCTCCTCAAGACAGAGCAATTTATGAACAGGAGACGTGAGAGGAGCCATGTTTATCTGAACAGTGAATTACACGTGGTTCTTCCAATCCAACTGAAACTCAAATGAAGAAAGGTTGAGTAGACATGGCACACCTTCACAAGTGCCGTCTAGGACACTACTGCATATATAGATAGATCTATAGGCAGATAAATAACTAGAATGTAACTTCCAAAAGTAAAACCAAATGTAAAAAATGTCCATTTATAAGTAAGTCAAATTCTACGCTCGAAAGGGAGTGGGGAGCGTGGCTGTAGCTCAGTAGGTGGAGCAGGTCATCTGCTACTCGGTAGGTTGGTGGTTCTATCCCCGAGTGCTCCAGTCTGCAAGCCAAATATCCTTGGGCAAGACACTGACCCCAAGTTGCTCTCCAAGGCATCTGCCAGAGTGTGAATGTTAGATTGAAAGCACTGCAAAAAAGTGCTGGTGTGAATGGTGAAACAGGCAAGTTGTATAAGTACTTTGAGTACTCACATTGAGTAAAGTACTATATAAGAACCAGTCCATGTATGTTGCTACCCCTCATTGCTGTCTAAGGAAGTTTGTCTTACTTTCAAATGGCCAGTATACGTGCACATTCATTCCTGACCATTCACATGCAAACAAATCAAATTACACACACCTGTAGCCATAGATTCACTCACACCTGCACACTCTTTATAAAGGAGAGGAGTGATGAGCTAAGACTGACTACATGGTTAATGAGACTTGCCTTCCCTGGATCGCTGCCTCCTTTCTGCTCTGACCAGCAGAAACATCACACAGAGGCGAGTCTGAAACATCAGTGTCACAGCTGATCAGCTGTGTGTTGGAGACACGGATGCAGACAGGTACAGACTGCCAACAGGTGAGACGTCGGAGCTTTATCTGATTAGATGATGTGGAGCAGCGAGGAGCTCCACCGAGGGCTGAGCTATCTCCAATCCTGCTCACTGTTTACAGCTTGAATATGAGAACAGCTTACTGAATGATGAGCTGCTGTTTCTTCTCTAACAGGTATAAGTTCAATCTTCAGGCGAAACGACGTGTTTTTGGTCGAGGTACGAGATCCCATCCTGAGGCTGCTGGGTGTTAAATGGACGACAGCTGCTGCGTCTGATGTGTTTCCACTCCATTAGTCTGGCTGAGGAAGTGTTTCAGCCACAGGGCGCCTGAGAGCGATCTCGTCTGTCAGTGTCAGTCTCTCAGCTCAACAGGCAACAAGCGCTGCAGCAATAACACGACTGCTCTGAATCCTGCTGATCACTGCTAGAGGCCGTGGACCATCAATACCAACAATCACATGAGATTTAGTGTCAGATGACCAGTTTAACCAGTTTAAGTGGTGTTTATACACCTCTCTGCATTTAATCAGTACTTATTAGTAATCTCTGGCTCTTGTCCACGGTGTGTCTTTGTCCTGTCGTCCTCCCCTCACCCCTACCTGTCACTGTAGATGGCTGCTTCTCCCTGAGCCTGGTTCTCCTGGAGGTTTCTTCTTGTTAAAAGGTCGTTTTCCCTTCCCACTCTTGCCAAAGCACTTGTGCACAGCAGGTCATACGATTCTTGGAGTTTTCTCAGTATTATTGTAGGAGCTTTACATTATAAAGCACCTTTAGGCAACTGTTCTGATTTGGTGCCATAAAAGTAAAACTGAAGCACTTAGGCTGCAAAAAAGTGCTGGTGTGAATGGTGAAACAGGCAAGTACAAGTAGTGTGAGTACTCAGAGAAGTAGAAGAACTTGCTATGTTTGGTGTAATGCTAATTCTTCTTAGTCTGACTCATTTCATCCACACCACGGGGACACTGTCCACGAACATCTGCTGCTCGGTGGCGAGGTTACACTTTTTTCTTTTGCAGTGCTCAGAAATGATTATCGAAGATAATTGCTTTGACCCGGCACAGACTCCTTTCATCTGCTTCAGGAAATAAAGACAAAAAGAGGAACAAATCAGCATCTCTGCGGCTGATTACTCTTTCCAATAAACCACCTGCTGAGTGTACAATGCCTTTAATGCCGGTCTTTGAGTTCATTCCTCTCATCTAACTAACAGTTTAAAATCACCTCAGTGTTGGTTTGAGCTTAACTTTTGCTCAGTGTGCACAGAGTTACCTCTCTAACCTTTCTAGCTCGACTCTGCAGAAAGTCGGAGCAGACCTGAAGGTGTCTTTGGATGTTTGAGATCATTAGAAATTGATTTCTTACCTCCAACATTTCTACCTGTACACCAGAAATATGGTTGAGATTAAAGACTTTCACCTCTGCTGATTCCTCCTTTGGCTCTAACGGGTCTAAAAGCTTTGCATCACAAAAAGGTCAAAGTTGATTTTTCAGACATACACGACACCAGAGAAGTTCACAGACGACCAGCTGAGATGAAGTGATTGGAGAGCTACCAGTGAGGTGAAGCAGGAACAGTGTTGGGTGTAATGCGTTACTAAGTAACGCGTTACTGTAATTAAATTACTTTTCCACTGAAAAAGTAGAGTAACTAATTACTGTTCATTTTTAGGTATTTTAATTACAGTTACTTACAATGTACTTGCGTTACATTGTAAAATAATTAAACTCGCTGAATATCATTATTTAATTTCAATAATTTATCTTCTAAATGTAGAAGTAAACTCTGCCGCTTTAACATCGCTGTAGTGCAGCTGCACGTCATTTCGCGCCAGTTTGCTGCATAGTCGTATTCTAAAGCGGAAGATGTCGGACTCGGCTGAAGCGAGTGGCTGTTTTATGAAATGGACATATTCCCGTCTCTTCACTTTTCTGAAACAAGCAGACAAGAATATTACAGTAATATGTAAGCTATGTGCTGGGGAGAAAAAACTATCAGCCGCTGTTAATAGCACGAGTAATCTACCGAAGCGCCTGACACAGAGCATAGACGAACACTTCTGAGTGATCCTTGTTCATCATCCATGGATAACACCGCAGCAACTCCTGCTAAGCAGCAAAACTTGATTTTACTTC
>NC_086243.1:37589271-37701771 GCF_036321145.2 Pelmatolapia mariae | reverse complement strand
CCTGAGGAAGGCTGCACCCAGCCGAAACGTCGCGATGGCCCAACGGCAGTGCACTACACCCGCTAAGGGTAATTTTTTGAACAGGGGGCACCGACCCCAATCCCATTTGATGGACCGTGCACTTAGGTTCTGGCAATAGCCGGGCCTAGTCTTTCCCCACACCCTAACTAGCCTGTGCCTCATGGGATTGGTGGTGCCCCTGCCTAATAACTCTCTCCCTAACTATGGGGATCCCCCCACCCACTACCTTTTCCTAACCCTAACCCCTTTGCCCCCCTCCCCCCTCCCCCCATACCCTAACATGGGAAACCCTGTAAAAAACTCAAAAGAAAGAGTCATGAGAAAAGACATATAGAAAGACAAGTAAGGTCACGAAAAAGACATAATAGTCACGAAAAAGATAAAGAAAGACAAGATAGCAAAAGGAAAAGTAAAGTCACGAAAGACACAAAGAAAGAAAACTAAAGTCAGGAAAAAGACATAAAGAAAGTCAGGAAAAAGATAAAGAAAGACAAGATAGTAAAAGGAAAAGTAAAGTCACGAAAGACACAAAGAAAGAAAACTAAAGTCACGAAAAAGACATAAAGAAAGACAAGATAGAAAAAGAAAAGTCACGAAGAAACTAGGAAATAGAAAAACAAATGGTAAACGAGTGACACAAACAAGGAACGGACGTAAAGGAAGGGGGTGCCATAACAGAGAACTTGAAGAGCATAGGACGGGAAGTCTAAAAGAGTAGGGGGTGCCATATTAAGAAAAGTACAGAAAAATAAAGATGAATAAAGAAGTATAAAGAAAAAGAAAGATGAAAAACTAAACAAGGGGTAAAGTTAACAGACAAGACACAAAGAAAGATAGAAAATGGGAGAGTAACAAAAAAACCTGAGAAACAGAAAAAGTTAAGAAAAACAGAAATGAAAACTAAAGACAAGGGGCGGAGTAAAGCCCAGTATAAAAGGCCCAGAGTGGCAAACGAAAAACATAAAGAGACGTTGGGCCAGCCTGAGGAAGGCTGCACCCAGCCGAAACGTCGCGATGGCCCAACGGCAGTGCACTACACCCGCTAAGGGTAATTTTTTGAACAGGGGGCACCGACCCCAATCCCATTTGATGGACCGTGCACTTAGGTTCTGGCAATAGCCGGGCCTAGTCTTTCCCCACACCCTAACTAGCCTGTGCCTCATGGGATTGGTGGTGCCCCTGCCTAATAACTCTCTCCCTAACTATGGGGATCCCCCCACCCACTACCTTTTCCTAACCCTAACCCCTTTGCCCCCCTCCCCCCTCCCCCCATACCCTAACATGGGAAACCCTGTAAAAAACTCAAAAGAAAGAGTCATGAGAAAAGACATATAGAAAGACAAGTAAGGTCACGAAAAAGACATAATAGTCACGAAAAAGATAAAGAAAGACAAGATAGCAAAAGGAAAAGTAAAGTCACGAAAGACACAAAGAAAGAAAACTAAAGTCAGGAAAAAGACATAAAGAAAGTCAGGAAAAAGATAAAGAAAGACAAGATAGTAAAAGGAAAAGTAAAGTCACGAAAGACACAAAGAAAGAAAACTAAAGTCACGAAAAAGACATAAAGAAAGACAAGATAGAAAAAGAAAAGTCACGAAGAAACTAGGAAATAGAAAAACAAATGGTAAACGAGTGACACAAACAAGGAACGGACGTAAAGGAAGGGGGTGCCATAACAGAGAACTTGAAGAGCATAGGACGGGAAGTCTAAAAGAGTAGGGGGTGCCATATTAAGAAAAGTACAGAAAAATAAAGATGAATAAAGAAGTATAAAGAAAAAGAAAGATGAAAAACTAAACAAGGGGTAAAGTTAACAGACAAGACACAAAGAAAGATAGAAAATGGGAGAGTAACAAAAAAACCTGAGAAACAGAAAAAGTTAAGAAAAACAGAAATGAAAACTAAAGACAAGGGGCGGAGTAAAGCCCAGTATAAAAGGCCCAGAGTGGCAAACGAAAAACATAAAGAGACGTTGGGCCAGCCTGAGGAAGGCTGCACCCAGCCGAAACGTCGCGATGGCCCAACGGCAGTGCACTACACCCGCTAAGGGTAATTTTTTGAACAGGGGGCACCGACCCCAATCCCATTTGATGGACCGTGCACTTAGGTTCTGGCAATAGCCGGGCCTAGTCTTTCCCCACACCCTAACTAGCCTGTGCCTCATGGGATTGGTGGTGCCCCTGCCTAATAACTCTCTCCCTAACTATGGGGATCCCCCCACCCACTACCTTTTCCTAACCCTAACCCCTTTGCCCCCCTCCCCCCTCCCCCCATACCCTAACATGGGAAACCCTGTAAAAAACTCAAAAGAAAGAGTCATGAGAAAAGACATATAGAAAGACAAGTAAGGTCACGAAAAAGACATAATAGTCACGAAAAAGATAAAGAAAGACAAGATAGCAAAAGGAAAAGTAAAGTCACGAAAGACACAAAGAAAGAAAACTAAAGTCAGGAAAAAGACATAAAGAAAGTCAGGAAAAAGATAAAGAAAGACAAGATAGTAAAAGGAAAAGTAAAGTCACGAAAGACACAAAGAAAGAAAACTAAAGTCACGAAAAAGACATAAAGAAAGACAAGATAGAAAAAGAAAAGTCACGAAGAAACTAGGAAATAGAAAAACAAATGGTAAACGAGTGACACAAACAAGGAACGGACGTAAAGGAAGGGGGTGCCATAACAGAGAACTTGAAGAGCATAGGACGGGAAGTCTAAAAGAGTAGGGGGTGCCATATTAAGAAAAGTACAGAAAAATAAAGATGAATAAAGAAGTATAAAGAAAAAGAAAGATGAAAAACTAAACAAGGGGTAAAGTTAACAGACAAGACACAAAGAAAGATAGAAAATGGGAGAGTAACAAAAAAACCTGAGAAACAGAAAAAGTTAAGAAAAACAGAAATGAAAACTAAAGACAAGGGGCGGAGTAAAGCCCAGTATAAAAGGCCCAGAGTGGCAAACGAAAAACATAAAGAGACGTTGGGCCAGCCTGAGGAAGGCTGCACCCAGCCGAAACGTCGCGATGGCCCAACGGCAGTGCACTACACCCGCTAAGGGTAATTTTTTGAACAGGGGGCACCGACCCCAATCCCATTTGATGGACCGTGCACTTAGGTTCTGGCAATAGCCGGGCCTAGTCTTTCCCCACACCCTAACTAGCCTGTGCCTCATGGGATTGGTGGTGCCCCTGCCTAATAACTCTCTCCCTAACTATGGGGATCCCCCCACCCACTACCTTTTCCTAACCCTAACCCCTTTGCCCCCCTCCCCCCTCCCCCCATACCCTAACATGGGAAACCCTGTAAAAAACTCAAAAGAAAGAGTCATGAGAAAAGACATATAGAAAGACAAGTAAGGTCACGAAAAAGACATAATAGTCACGAAAAAGATAAAGAAAGACAAGATAGCAAAAGGAAAAGTAAAGTCACGAAAGACACAAAGAAAGAAAACTAAAGTCAGGAAAAAGACATAAAGAAAGTCAGGAAAAAGATAAAGAAAGACAAGATAGTAAAAGGAAAAGTAAAGTCACGAAAGACACAAAGAAAGAAAACTAAAGTCACGAAAAAGACATAAAGAAAGACAAGATAGAAAAAGAAAAGTCACGAAGAAACTAGGAAATAGAAAAACAAATGGTAAACGAGTGACACAAACAAGGAACGGACGTAAAGGAAGGGGGTGCCATAACAGAGAACTTGAAGAGCATAGGACGGGAAGTCTAAAAGAGTAGGGGGTGCCATATTAAGAAAAGTACAGAAAAATAAAGATGAATAAAGAAGTATAAAGAAAAAGAAAGATGAAAAACTAAACAAGGGGTAAAGTTAACAGACAAGACACAAAGAAAGATAGAAAATGGGAGAGTAACAAAAAAACCTGAGAAACAGAAAAAGTTAAGAAAAACAGAAATGAAAACTAAAGACAAGGGGCGGAGTAAAGCCCAGTATAAAAGGCCCAGAGTGGCAAACGAAAAACATAAAGAGACGTTGGGCCAGCCTGAGGAAGGCTGCACCCAGCCGAAACGTCGCGATGGCCCAACGGCAGTGCACTACACCCGCTAAGGGTAATTTTTTGAACAGGGGGCACCGACCCCAATCCCATTTGATGGACCGTGCACTTAGGTTCTGGCAATAGCCGGGCCTAGTCTTTCCCCACACCCTAACTAGCCTGTGCCTCATGGGATTGGTGGTGCCCCTGCCTAATAACTCTCTCCCTAACTATGGGGATCCCCCCACCCACTACCTTTTCCTAACCCTAACCCCTTTGCCCCCCTCCCCCCTCCCCCCATACCCTAACATGGGAAACCCTGTAAAAAACTCAAAAGAAAGAGTCATGAGAAAAGACATATAGAAAGACAAGTAAGGTCACGAAAAAGACATAATAGTCACAAAAAAGATAAAGAAAGACAAGATAGCAAAAGGAAAAGTAAAGTCACGAAAGACACAAAGAAAGAAAACTAAAGTCAGGAAAAAGACATAAAGAAAGTCAGGAAAAAGATAAAGAAAGACAAGATAGTAAAAGGAAAAGTAAAGTCACGAAAGACACAAAGAAAGAAAACTAAAGTCACGAAAAAGACATAAAGAAAGACAAGATAGAAAAAGAAAAGTCACGAAGAAACTAGGAAATAGAAAAACAAATGGTAAACGAGTGACACAAACAAGGAACGGACGTAAAGGAAGGGGGTGCCATAACAGAGAACTTGAAGAGCATAGGACGGGAAGTCTAAAAGAGTAGGGGGTGCCATATTAAGAAAAGTACAGAAAAATAAAGATGAATAAAGAAGTATAAAGAAAAAGAAAGATGAAAAACTAAACAAGGGGTAAAGTTAACAGACAAGACACAAAGAAAGATAGAAAATGGGAGAGTAACAAAAAAACCTGAGAAACAGAAAAAGTTAAGAAAAACAGAAATGAAAACTAAAGACAAGGGGCGGAGTAAAGCCCAGTATAAAAGGCCCAGAGTGGCAAACGAAAAACATAAAGAGACGTTGGGCCAGCCTGAGGAAGGCTGCACCCAGCCGAAACGTCGCGATGGCCCAACGGCAGTGCACTACACCCGCTAAGGGTAATTTTTTGAACAGGGGGCACCGACCCCAATCCCATTTGATGGACCGTGCACTTAGGTTCTGGCAATAGCCGGGCCTAGTCTTTCCCCACACCCTAACTAGCCTGTGCCTCATGGGATTGGTGGTGCCCCTGCCTAATAACTCTCTCCCTAACTATGGGGATCCCCCCACCCACTACCTTTTCCTAACCCTAACCCCTTTGCCCCCCTCCCCCCTCCCCCCATACCCTAACATGGGAAACCCTGTAAAAAACTCAAAAGAAAGAGTCATGAGAAAAGACATATAGAAAGACAAGTAAGGTCACGAAAAAGACATAATAGTCACGAAAAAGATAAAGAAAGACAAGATAGCAAAAGGAAAAGTAAAGTCACGAAAGACACAAAGAAAGAAAACTAAAGTCAGGAAAAAGACATAAAGAAAGTCAGGAAAAAGATAAAGAAAGACAAGATAGTAAAAGGAAAAGTAAAGTCACGAAAGACACAAAGAAAGAAAACTAAAGTCACGAAAAAGACATAAAGAAAGACAAGATAGAAAAAGAAAAGTCACGAAGAAACTAGGAAATAGAAAAACAAATGGTAAACGAGTGACACAAACAAGGAACGGACGTAAAGGAAGGGGGTGCCATAACAGAGAACTTGAAGAGCATAGGACGGGAAGTCTAAAAGAGTAGGGGGTGCCATATTAAGAAAAGTACAGAAAAATAAAGATGAATAAAGAAGTATAAAGAAAAAGAAAGATGAAAAACTAAACAAGGGGTAAAGTTAACAGACAAGACACAAAGAAAGATAGAAAATGGGAGAGTAACAAAAAAACCTGAGAAACAGAAAAAGTTAAGAAAAACAGAAATGAAAACTAAAGACAAGGGGCGGAGTAAAGCCCAGTATAAAAGGCCCAGAGTGGCAAACGAAAAACATAAAGAGACGTTGGGCCAGCCTGAGGAAGGCTGCACCCAGCCGAAACGTCGCGATGGCCCAACGGCAGTGCACTACACCCGCTAAGGGTAATTTTTTGAACAGGGGGCACCGACCCCAATCCCATTTGATGGACCGTGCACTTAGGTTCTGGCAATAGCCGGGCCTAGTCTTTCCCCACACCCTAACTAGCCTGTGCCTCATGGGATTGGTGGTGCCCCTGCCTAATAACTCTCTCCCTAACTATGGGGATCCCCCCACCCACTACCTTTTCCTAACCCTAACCCCTTTGCCCCCCTCCCCCCTCCCCCCATACCCTAACATGGGAAACCCTGTAAAAAACTCAAAAGAAAGAGTCATGAGAAAAGACATATAGAAAGACAAGTAAGGTCACGAAAAAGACATAATAGTCACGAAAAAGATAAAGAAAGACAAGATAGCAAAAGGAAAAGTAAAGTCACGAAAGACACAAAGAAAGAAAACTAAAGTCAGGAAAAAGACATAAAGAAAGTCAGGAAAAAGATAAAGAAAGACAAGATAGTAAAAGGAAAAGTAAAGTCACGAAAGACACAAAGAAAGAAAACTAAAGTCACGAAAAAGACATAAAGAAAGACAAGATAGAAAAAGAAAAGTCACGAAGAAACTAGGAAATAGAAAAACAAATGGTAAACGAGTGACACAAACAAGGAACGGACGTAAAGGAAGGGGGTGCCATAACAGAGAACTTGAAGAGCATAGGACGGGAAGTCTAAAAGAGTAGGGGGTGCCATATTAAGAAAAGTACAGAAAAATAAAGATGAATAAAGAAGTATAAAGAAAAAGAAAGATGAAAAACTAAACAAGGGGTAAAGTTAACAGACAAGACACAAAGAAAGATAGAAAATGGGAGAGTAACAAAAAAACCTGAGAAACAGAAAAAGTTAAGAAAAACAGAAATGAAAACTAAAGACAAGGGGCGGAGTAAAGCCCAGTATAAAAGGCCCAGAGTGGCAAACGAAAAACATAAAGAGACGTTGGGCCAGCCTGAGGAAGGCTGCACCCAGCCGAAACGTCGCGATGGCCCAACGGCAGTGCACTACACCCGCTAAGGGTAATTTTTTGAACAGGGGGCACCGACCCCAATCCCATTTGATGGACCGTGCACTTAGGTTCTGGCAATAGCCGGGCCTAGTCTTTCCCCACACCCTAACTAGCCTGTGCCTCATGGGATTGGTGGTGCCCCTGCCTAATAACTCTCTCCCTAACTATGGGGATCCCCCCACCCACTACCTTTTCCTAACCCTAACCCCTTTGCCCCCCTCCCCCCTCCCCCCATACCCTAACATGGGAAACCCTGTAAAAAACTCAAAAGAAAGAGTCATGAGAAAAGACATATAGAAAGACAAGTAAGGTCACGAAAAAGACATAATAGTCACGAAAAAGATAAAGAAAGACAAGATAGCAAAAGGAAAAGTAAAGTCACGAAAGACACAAAGAAAGAAAACTAAAGTCAGGAAAAAGACATAAAGAAAGTCAGGAAAAAGATAAAGAAAGACAAGATAGTAAAAGGAAAAGTAAAGTCACGAAAGACACAAAGAAAGAAAACTAAAGTCACGAAAAAGACATAAAGAAAGACAAGATAGAAAAAGAAAAGTCACGAAGAAACTAGGAAATAGAAAAACAAATGGTAAACGAGTGACACAAACAAGGAACGGACGTAAAGGAAGGGGGTGCCATAACAGAGAACTTGAAGAGCATAGGACGGGAAGTCTAAAAGAGTAGGGGGTGCCATATTAAGAAAAGTACAGAAAAATAAAGATGAATAAAGAAGTATAAAGAAAAAGAAAGATGAAAAACTAAACAAGGGGTAAAGTTAACAGACAAGACACAAAGAAAGATAGAAAATGGGAGAGTAACAAAAAAACCTGAGAAACAGAAAAAGTTAAGAAAAACAGAAATGAAAACTAAAGACAAGGGGCGGAGTAAAGCCCAGTATAAAAGGCCCAGAGTGGCAAACGAAAAACATAAAGAGACGTTGGGCCAGCCTGAGGAAGGCTGCACCCAGCCGAAACGTCGCGATGGCCCAACGGCAGTGCACTACACCCGCTAAGGGTAATTTTTTGAACAGGGGGCACCGACCCCAATCCCATTTGATGGACCGTGCACTTAGGTTCTGGCAATAGCCGGGCCTAGTCTTTCCCCACACCCTAACTAGCCTGTGCCTCATGGGATTGGTGGTGCCCCTGCCTAATAACTCTCTCCCTAACTATGGGGATCCCCCCACCCACTACCTTTTCCTAACCCTAACCCCTTTGCCCCCCTCCCCCCTCCCCCCATACCCTAACATGGGAAACCCTGTAAAAAACTCAAAAGAAAGAGTCATGAGAAAAGACATATAGAAAGACAAGTAAGGTCACGAAAAAGACATAATAGTCACGAAAAAGATAAAGAAAGACAAGATAGCAAAAGGAAAAGTAAAGTCACGAAAGACACAAAGAAAGAAAACTAAAGTCAGGAAAAAGACATAAAGAAAGTCAGGAAAAAGATAAAGAAAGACAAGATAGTAAAAGGAAAAGTAAAGTCACGAAAGACACAAAGAAAGAAAACTAAAGTCACGAAAAAGACATAAAGAAAGACAAGATAGAAAAAGAAAAGTCACGAAGAAACTAGGAAATAGAAAAACAAATGGTAAACGAGTGACACAAACAAGGAACGGACGTAAAGGAAGGGGGTGCCATAACAGAGAACTTGAAGAGCATAGGACGGGAAGTCTAAAAGAGTAGGGGGTGCCATATTAAGAAAAGTACAGAAAAATAAAGATGAATAAAGAAGTATAAAGAAAAAGAAAGATGAAAAACTAAACAAGGGGTAAAGTTAACAGACAAGACACAAAGAAAGATAGAAAATGGGAGAGTAACAAAAAAACCTGAGAAACAGAAAAAGTTAAGAAAAACAGAAATGAAAACTAAAGACAAGGGGCGGAGTAAAGCCCAGTATAAAAGGCCCAGAGTGGCAAACGAAAAACATAAAGAGACGTTGGGCCAGCCTGAGGAAGGCTGCACCCAGCCGAAACGTCGCGATGGCCCAACGGCAGTGCACTACACCCGCTAAGGGTAATTTTTTGAACAGGGGGCACCGACCCCAATCCCATTTGATGGACCGTGCACTTAGGTTCTGGCAATAGCCGGGCCTAGTCTTTCCCCACACCCTAACTAGCCTGTGCCTCATGGGATTGGTGGTGCCCCTGCCTAATAACTCTCTCCCTAACTATGGGGATCCCCCCACCCACTACCTTTTCCTAACCCTAACCCCTTTGCCCCCCTCCCCCCTCCCCCCATACCCTAACATGGGAAACCCTGTAAAAAACTCAAAAGAAAGAGTCATGAGAAAAGACATATAGAAAGACAAGTAAGGTCACGAAAAAGACATAATAGTCACGAAAAAGATAAAGAAAGACAAGATAGCAAAAGGAAAAGTAAAGTCACGAAAGACACAAAGAAAGAAAACTAAAGTCAGGAAAAAGACATAAAGAAAGTCAGGAAAAAGATAAAGAAAGACAAGATAGTAAAAGGAAAAGTAAAGTCACGAAAGACACAAAGAAAGAAAACTAAAGTCACGAAAAAGACATAAAGAAAGACAAGATAGAAAAAGAAAAGTCACGAAGAAACTAGGAAATAGAAAAACAAATGGTAAACGAGTGACACAAACAAGGAACGGACGTAAAGGAAGGGGGTGCCATAACAGAGAACTTGAAGAGCATAGGACGGGAAGTCTAAAAGAGTAGGGGGTGCCATATTAAGAAAAGTACAGAAAAATAAAGATGAATAAAGAAGTATAAAGAAAAAGAAAGATGAAAAACTAAACAAGGGGTAAAGTTAACAGACAAGACACAAAGAAAGATAGAAAATGGGAGAGTAACAAAAAAACCTGAGAAACAGAAAAAGTTAAGAAAAACAGAAATGAAAACTAAAGACAAGGGGCGGAGTAAAGCCCAGTATAAAAGGCCCAGAGTGGCAAACGAAAAACATAAAGAGACGTTGGGCCAGCCTGAGGAAGGCTGCACCCAGCCGAAACGTCGCGATGGCCCAACGGCAGTGCACTACACCCGCTAAGGGTAATTTTTTGAACAGGGGGCACCGACCCCAATCCCATTTGATGGACCGTGCACTTAGGTTCTGGCAATAGCCGGGCCTAGTCTTTCCCCACACCCTAACTAGCCTGTGCCTCATGGGATTGGTGGTGCCCCTGCCTAATAACTCTCTCCCTAACTATGGGGATCCCCCCACCCACTACCTTTTCCTAACCCTAACCCCTTTGCCCCCCTCCCCCCTCCCCCCATACCCTAACATGGGAAACCCTGTAAAAAACTCAAAAGAAAGAGTCATGAGAAAAGACATATAGAAAGACAAGTAAGGTCACGAAAAAGACATAATAGTCACGAAAAAGATAAAGAAAGACAAGATAGCAAAAGGAAAAGTAAAGTCACGAAAGACACAAAGAAAGAAAACTAAAGTCAGGAAAAAGACATAAAGAAAGTCAGGAAAAAGATAAAGAAAGACAAGATAGTAAAAGGAAAAGTAAAGTCACGAAAGACACAAAGAAAGAAAACTAAAGTCACGAAAAAGACATAAAGAAAGACAAGATAGAAAAAGAAAAGTCACGAAGAAACTAGGAAATAGAAAAACAAATGGTAAACGAGTGACACAAACAAGGAACGGACGTAAAGGAAGGGGGTGCCATAACAGAGAACTTGAAGAGCATAGGACGGGAAGTCTAAAAGAGTAGGGGGTGCCATATTAAGAAAAGTACAGAAAAATAAAGATGAATAAAGAAGTATAAAGAAAAAGAAAGATGAAAAACTAAACAAGGGGTAAAGTTAACAGACAAGACACAAAGAAAGATAGAAAATGGGAGAGTAACAAAAAAACCTGAGAAACAGAAAAAGTTAAGAAAAACAGAAATGAAAACTAAAGACAAGGGGCGGAGTAAAGCCCAGTATAAAAGGCCCAGAGTGGCAAACGAAAAACATAAAGAGACGTTGGGCCAGCCTGAGGAAGGCTGCACCCAGCCGAAACGTCGCGATGGCCCAACGGCAGTGCACTACACCCGCTAAGGGTAATTTTTTGAACAGGGGGCACCGACCCCAATCCCATTTGATGGACCGTGCACTTAGGTTCTGGCAATAGCCGGGCCTAGTCTTTCCCCACACCCTAACTAGCCTGTGCCTCATGGGATTGGTGGTGCCCCTGCCTAATAACTCTCTCCCTAACTATGGGGATCCCCCCACCCACTACCTTTTCCTAACCCTAACCCCTTTGCCCCCCTCCCCCCTCCCCCCATACCCTAACATGGGAAACCCTGTAAAAAACTCAAAAGAAAGAGTCATGAGAAAAGACATATAGAAAGACAAGTAAGGTCACGAAAAAGACATAATAGTCACGAAAAAGATAAAGAAAGACAAGATAGCAAAAGGAAAAGTAAAGTCACGAAAGACACAAAGAAAGAAAACTAAAGTCAGGAAAAAGACATAAAGAAAGTCAGGAAAAAGATAAAGAAAGACAAGATAGTAAAAGGAAAAGTAAAGTCACGAAAGACACAAAGAAAGAAAACTAAAGTCACGAAAAAGACATAAAGAAAGACAAGATAGAAAAAGAAAAGTCACGAAGAAACTAGGAAATAGAAAAACAAATGGTAAACGAGTGACACAAACAAGGAACGGACGTAAAGGAAGGGGGTGCCATAACAGAGAACTTGAAGAGCATAGGACGGGAAGTCTAAAAGAGTAGGGGGTGCCATATTAAGAAAAGTACAGAAAAATAAAGATGAATAAAGAAGTATAAAGAAAAAGAAAGATGAAAAACTAAACAAGGGGTAAAGTTAACAGACAAGACACAAAGAAAGATAGAAAATGGGAGAGTAACAAAAAAACCTGAGAAACAGAAAAAGTTAAGAAAAACAGAAATGAAAACTAAAGACAAGGGGCGGAGTAAAGCCCAGTATAAAAGGCCCAGAGTGGCAAACGAAAAACATAAAGAGACGTTGGGCCAGCCTGAGGAAGGCTGCACCCAGCCGAAACGTCGCGATGGCCCAACGGCAGTGCACTACACCCGCTAAGGGTAATTTTTTGAACAGGGGGCACCGACCCCAATCCCATTTGATGGACCGTGCACTTAGGTTCTGGCAATAGCCGGGCCTAGTCTTTCCCCACACCCTAACTAGCCTGTGCCTCATGGGATTGGTGGTGCCCCTGCCTAATAACTCTCTCCCTAACTATGGGGATCCCCCCACCCACTACCTTTTCCTAACCCTAACCCCTTTGCCCCCCTCCCCCCTCCCCCCATACCCTAACATGGGAAACCCTGTAAAAAACTCAAAAGAAAGAGTCATGAGAAAAGACATATAGAAAGACAAGTAAGGTCACGAAAAAGACATAATAGTCACGAAAAAGATAAAGAAAGACAAGATAGCAAAAGGAAAAGTAAAGTCACGAAAGACACAAAGAAAGAAAACTAAAGTCAGGAAAAAGACATAAAGAAAGTCAGGAAAAAGATAAAGAAAGACAAGATAGTAAAAGGAAAAGTAAAGTCACGAAAGACACAAAGAAAGAAAACTAAAGTCACGAAAAAGACATAAAGAAAGACAAGATAGAAAAAGAAAAGTCACGAAGAAACTAGGAAATAGAAAAACAAATGGTAAACGAGTGACACAAACAAGGAACGGACGTAAAGGAAGGGGGTGCCATAACAGAGAACTTGAAGAGCATAGGACGGGAAGTCTAAAAGAGTAGGGGGTGCCATATTAAGAAAAGTACAGAAAAATAAAGATGAATAAAGAAGTATAAAGAAAAAGAAAGATGAAAAACTAAACAAGGGGTAAAGTTAACAGACAAGACACAAAGAAAGATAGAAAATGGGAGAGTAACAAAAAAACCTGAGAAACAGAAAAAGTTAAGAAAAACAGAAATGAAAACTAAAGACAAGGGGCGGAGTAAAGCCCAGTATAAAAGGCCCAGAGTGGCAAACGAAAAACATAAAGAGACGTTGGGCCAGCCTGAGGAAGGCTGCACCCAGCCGAAACGTCGCGATGGCCCAACGGCAGTGCACTACACCCGCTAAGGGTAATTTTTTGAACAGGGGGCACCGACCCCAATCCCATTTGATGGACCGTGCACTTAGGTTCTGGCAATAGCCGGGCCTAGTCTTTCCCCACACCCTAACTAGCCTGTGCCTCATGGGATTGGTGGTGCCCCTGCCTAATAACTCTCTCCCTAACTATGGGGATCCCCCCACCCACTACCTTTTCCTAACCCTAACCCCTTTGCCCCCCTCCCCCCTCCCCCCATACCCTAACATGGGAAACCCTGTAAAAAACTCAAAAGAAAGAGTCATGAGAAAAGACATATAGAAAGACAAGTAAGGTCACGAAAAAGACATAATAGTCACGAAAAAGATAAAGAAAGACAAGATAGCAAAAGGAAAAGTAAAGTCACGAAAGACACAAAGAAAGAAAACTAAAGTCAGGAAAAAGACATAAAGAAAGTCAGGAAAAAGATAAAGAAAGACAAGATAGTAAAAGGAAAAGTAAAGTCACGAAAGACACAAAGAAAGAAAACTAAAGTCACGAAAAAGACATAAAGAAAGACAAGATAGAAAAAGAAAAGTCACGAAGAAACTAGGAAATAGAAAAACAAATGGTAAACGAGTGACACAAACAAGGAACGGACGTAAAGGAAGGGGGTGCCATAACAGAGAACTTGAAGAGCATAGGACGGGAAGTCTAAAAGAGTAGGGGGTGCCATATTAAGAAAAGTACAGAAAAATAAAGATGAATAAAGAAGTATAAAGAAAAAGAAAGATGAAAAACTAAACAAGGGGTAAAGTTAACAGACAAGACACAAAGAAAGATAGAAAATGGGAGAGTAACAAAAAAACCTGAGAAACAGAAAAAGTTAAGAAAAACAGAAATGAAAACTAAAGACAAGGGGCGGAGTAAAGCCCAGTATAAAAGGCCCAGAGTGGCAAACGAAAAACATAAAGAGACGTTGGGCCAGCCTGAGGAAGGCTGCACCCAGCCGAAACGTCGCGATGGCCCAACGGCAGTGCACTACACCCGCTAAGGGTAATTTTTTGAACAGGGGGCACCGACCCCAATCCCATTTGATGGACCGTGCACTTAGGTTCTGGCAATAGCCGGGCCTAGTCTTTCCCCACACCCTAACTAGCCTGTGCCTCATGGGATTGGTGGTGCCCCTGCCTAATAACTCTCTCCCTAACTATGGGGATCCCCCCACCCACTACCTTTTCCTAACCCTAACCCCTTTGCCCCCCTCCCCCCTCCCCCCATACCCTAACATGGGAAACCCTGTAAAAAACTCAAAAGAAAGAGTCATGAGAAAAGACATATAGAAAGACAAGTAAGGTCACGAAAAAGACATAATAGTCACGAAAAAGATAAAGAAAGACAAGATAGCAAAAGGAAAAGTAAAGTCACGAAAGACACAAAGAAAGAAAACTAAAGTCAGGAAAAAGACATAAAGAAAGTCAGGAAAAAGATAAAGAAAGACAAGATAGTAAAAGGAAAAGTAAAGTCACGAAAGACACAAAGAAAGAAAACTAAAGTCACGAAAAAGACATAAAGAAAGACAAGATAGAAAAAGAAAAGTCACGAAGAAACTAGGAAATAGAAAAACAAATGGTAAACGAGTGACACAAACAAGGAACGGACGTAAAGGAAGGGGGTGCCATAACAGAGAACTTGAAGAGCATAGGACGGGAAGTCTAAAAGAGTAGGGGGTGCCATATTAAGAAAAGTACAGAAAAATAAAGATGAATAAAGAAGTATAAAGAAAAAGAAAGATGAAAAACTAAACAAGGGGTAAAGTTAACAGACAAGACACAAAGAAAGATAGAAAATGGGAGAGTAACAAAAAAACCTGAGAAACAGAAAAAGTTAAGAAAAACAGAAATGAAAACTAAAGACAAGGGGCGGAGTAAAGCCCAGTATAAAAGGCCCAGAGTGGCAAACGAAAAACATAAAGAGACGTTGGGCCAGCCTGAGGAAGGCTGCACCCAGCCGAAACGTCGCGATGGCCCAACGGCAGTGCACTACACCCGCTAAGGGTAATTTTTTGAACAGGGGGCACCGACCCCAATCCCATTTGATGGACCGTGCACTTAGGTTCTGGCAATAGCCGGGCCTAGTCTTTCCCCACACCCTAACTAGCCTGTGCCTCATGGGATTGGTGGTGCCCCTGCCTAATAACTCTCTCCCTAACTATGGGGATCCCCCCACCCACTACCTTTTCCTAACCCTAACCCCTTTGCCCCCCTCCCCCCTCCCCCCATACCCTAACATGGGAAACCCTGTAAAAAACTCAAAAGAAAGAGTCATGAGAAAAGACATATAGAAAGACAAGTAAGGTCACGAAAAAGACATAATAGTCACAAAAAAGATAAAGAAAGACAAGATAGCAAAAGGAAAAGTAAAGTCACGAAAGACACAAAGAAAGAAAACTAAAGTCAGGAAAAAGACATAAAGAAAGTCAGGAAAAAGATAAAGAAAGACAAGATAGTAAAAGGAAAAGTAAAGTCACGAAAGACACAAAGAAAGAAAACTAAAGTCACGAAAAAGACATAAAGAAAGACAAGATAGAAAAAGAAAAGTCACGAAGAAACTAGGAAATAGAAAAACAAATGGTAAACGAGTGACACAAACAAGGAACGGACGTAAAGGAAGGGGGTGCCATAACAGAGAACTTGAAGAGCATAGGACGGGAAGTCTAAAAGAGTAGGGGGTGCCATATTAAGAAAAGTACAGAAAAATAAAGATGAATAAAGAAGTATAAAGAAAAAGAAAGATGAAAAACTAAACAAGGGGTAAAGTTAACAGACAAGACACAAAGAAAGATAGAAAATGGGAGAGTAACAAAAAAACCTGAGAAACAGAAAAAGTTAAGAAAAACAGAAATGAAAACTAAAGACAAGGGGCGGAGTAAAGCCCAGTATAAAAGGCCCAGAGTGGCAAACGAAAAACATAAAGAGACGTTGGGCCAGCCTGAGGAAGGCTGCACCCAGCCGAAACGTCGCGATGGCCCAACGGCAGTGCACTACACCCGCTAAGGGTAATTTTTTGAACAGGGGGCACCGACCCCAATCCCATTTGATGGACCGTGCACTTAGGTTCTGGCAATAGCCGGGCCTAGTCTTTCCCCACACCCTAACTAGCCTGTGCCTCATGGGATTGGTGGTGCCCCTGCCTAATAACTCTCTCCCTAACTATGGGGATCCCCCCACCCACTACCTTTTCCTAACCCTAACCCCTTTGCCCCCCTCCCCCCTCCCCCCATACCCTAACATGGGAAACCCTGTAAAAAACTCAAAAGAAAGAGTCATGAGAAAAGACATATAGAAAGACAAGTAAGGTCACGAAAAAGACATAATAGTCACGAAAAAGATAAAGAAAGACAAGATAGCAAAAGGAAAAGTAAAGTCACGAAAGACACAAAGAAAGAAAACTAAAGTCAGGAAAAAGACATAAAGAAAGTCAGGAAAAAGATAAAGAAAGACAAGATAGTAAAAGGAAAAGTAAAGTCACGAAAGACACAAAGAAAGAAAACTAAAGTCACGAAAAAGACATAAAGAAAGACAAGATAGAAAAAGAAAAGTCACGAAGAAACTAGGAAATAGAAAAACAAATGGTAAACGAGTGACACAAACAAGGAACGGACGTAAAGGAAGGGGGTGCCATAACAGAGAACTTGAAGAGCATAGGACGGGAAGTCTAAAAGAGTAGGGGGTGCCATATTAAGAAAAGTACAGAAAAATAAAGATGAATAAAGAAGTATAAAGAAAAAGAAAGATGAAAAACTAAACAAGGGGTAAAGTTAACAGACAAGACACAAAGAAAGATAGAAAATGGGAGAGTAACAAAAAAACCTGAGAAACAGAAAAAGTTAAGAAAAACAGAAATGAAAACTAAAGACAAGGGGCGGAGTAAAGCCCAGTATAAAAGGCCCAGAGTGGCAAACGAAAAACATAAAGAGACGTTGGGCCAGCCTGAGGAAGGCTGCACCCAGCCGAAACGTCGCGATGGCCCAACGGCAGTGCACTACACCCGCTAAGGGTAATTTTTTGAACAGGGGGCACCGACCCCAATCCCATTTGATGGACCGTGCACTTAGGTTCTGGCAATAGCCGGGCCTAGTCTTTCCCCACACCCTAACTAGCCTGTGCCTCATGGGATTGGTGGTGCCCCTGCCTAATAACTCTCTCCCTAACTATGGGGATCCCCCCACCCACTACCTTTTCCTAACCCTAACCCCTTTGCCCCCCTCCCCCCTCCCCCCATACCCTAACATGGGAAACCCTGTAAAAAACTCAAAAGAAAGAGTCATGAGAAAAGACATATAGAAAGACAAGTAAGGTCACGAAAAAGACATAATAGTCACAAAAAAGATAAAGAAAGACAAGATAGCAAAAGGAAAAGTAAAGTCACGAAAGACACAAAGAAAGAAAACTAAAGTCAGGAAAAAGACATAAAGAAAGTCAGGAAAAAGATAAAGAAAGACAAGATAGTAAAAGGAAAAGTAAAGTCACGAAAGACACAAAGAAAGAAAACTAAAGTCACGAAAAAGACATAAAGAAAGACAAGATAGAAAAAGAAAAGTCACGAAGAAACTAGGAAATAGAAAAACAAATGGTAAACGAGTGACACAAACAAGGAACGGACGTAAAGGAAGGGGGTGCCATAACAGAGAACTTGAAGAGCATAGGACGGGAAGTCTAAAAGAGTAGGGGGTGCCATATTAAGAAAAGTACAGAAAAATAAAGATGAATAAAGAAGTATAAAGAAAAAGAAAGATGAAAAACTAAACAAGGGGTAAAGTTAACAGACAAGACACAAAGAAAGATAGAAAATGGGAGAGTAACAAAAAAACCTGAGAAACAGAAAAAGTTAAGAAAAACAGAAATGAAAACTAAAGACAAGGGGCGGAGTAAAGCCCAGTATAAAAGGCCCAGAGTGGCAAACGAAAAACATAAAGAGACGTTGGGCCAGCCTGAGGAAGGCTGCACCCAGCCGAAACGTCGCGATGGCCCAACGGCAGTGCACTACACCCGCTAAGGGTAATTTTTTGAACAGGGGGCACCGACCCCAATCCCATTTGATGGACCGTGCACTTAGGTTCTGGCAATAGCCGGGCCTAGTCTTTCCCCACACCCTAACTAGCCTGTGCCTCATGGGATTGGTGGTGCCCCTGCCTAATAACTCTCTCCCTAACTATGGGGATCCCCCCACCCACTACCTTTTCCTAACCCTAACCCCTTTGCCCCCCTCCCCCCTCCCCCCATACCCTAACATGGGAAACCCTGTAAAAAACTCAAAAGAAAGAGTCATGAGAAAAGACATATAGAAAGACAAGTAAGGTCACGAAAAAGACATAATAGTCACGAAAAAGATAAAGAAAGACAAGATAGCAAAAGGAAAAGTAAAGTCACGAAAGACACAAAGAAAGAAAACTAAAGTCAGGAAAAAGACATAAAGAAAGTCAGGAAAAAGATAAAGAAAGACAAGATAGTAAAAGGAAAAGTAAAGTCACGAAAGACACAAAGAAAGAAAACTAAAGTCACGAAAAAGACATAAAGAAAGACAAGATAGAAAAAGAAAAGTCACGAAGAAACTAGGAAATAGAAAAACAAATGGTAAACGAGTGACACAAACAAGGAACGGACGTAAAGGAAGGGGGTGCCATAACAGAGAACTTGAAGAGCATAGGACGGGAAGTCTAAAAGAGTAGGGGGTGCCATATTAAGAAAAGTACAGAAAAATAAAGATGAATAAAGAAGTATAAAGAAAAAGAAAGATGAAAAACTAAACAAGGGGTAAAGTTAACAGACAAGACACAAAGAAAGATAGAAAATGGGAGAGTAACAAAAAAACCTGAGAAACAGAAAAAGTTAAGAAAAACAGAAATGAAAACTAAAGACAAGGGGCGGAGTAAAGCCCAGTATAAAAGGCCCAGAGTGGCAAACGAAAAACATAAAGAGACGTTGGGCCAGCCTGAGGAAGGCTGCACCCAGCCGAAACGTCGCGATGGCCCAACGGCAGTGCACTACACCCGCTAAGGGTAATTTTTTGAACAGGGGGCACCGACCCCAATCCCATTTGATGGACCGTGCACTTAGGTTCTGGCAATAGCCGGGCCTAGTCTTTCCCCACACCCTAACTAGCCTGTGCCTCATGGGATTGGTGGTGCCCCTGCCTAATAACTCTCTCCCTAACTATGGGGATCCCCCCACCCACTACCTTTTCCTAACCCTAACCCCTTTGCCCCCCTCCCCCCTCCCCCCATACCCTAACATGGGAAACCCTGTAAAAAACTCAAAAGAAAGAGTCATGAGAAAAGACATATAGAAAGACAAGTAAGGTCACGAAAAAGACATAATAGTCACGAAAAAGATAAAGAAAGACAAGATAGCAAAAGGAAAAGTAAAGTCACGAAAGACACAAAGAAAGAAAACTAAAGTCAGGAAAAAGACATAAAGAAAGTCAGGAAAAAGATAAAGAAAGACAAGATAGTAAAAGGAAAAGTAAAGTCACGAAAGACACAAAGAAAGAAAACTAAAGTCACGAAAAAGACATAAAGAAAGACAAGATAGAAAAAGAAAAGTCACGAAGAAACTAGGAAATAGAAAAACAAATGGTAAACGAGTGACACAAACAAGGAACGGACGTAAAGGAAGGGGGTGCCATAACAGAGAACTTGAAGAGCATAGGACGGGAAGTCTAAAAGAGTAGGGGGTGCCATATTAAGAAAAGTACAGAAAAATAAAGATGAATAAAGAAGTATAAAGAAAAAGAAAGATGAAAAACTAAACAAGGGGTAAAGTTAACAGACAAGACACAAAGAAAGATAGAAAATGGGAGAGTAACAAAAAAACCTGAGAAACAGAAAAAGTTAAGAAAAACAGAAATGAAAACTAAAGACAAGGGGCGGAGTAAAGCCCAGTATAAAAGGCCCAGAGTGGCAAACGAAAAACATAAAGAGACGTTGGGCCAGCCTGAGGAAGGCTGCACCCAGCCGAAACGTCGCGATGGCCCAACGGCAGTGCACTACACCCGCTAAGGGTAATTTTTTGAACAGGGGGCACCGACCCCAATCCCATTTGATGGACCGTGCACTTAGGTTCTGGCAATAGCCGGGCCTAGTCTTTCCCCACACCCTAACTAGCCTGTGCCTCATGGGATTGGTGGTGCCCCTGCCTAATAACTCTCTCCCTAACTATGGGGATCCCCCCACCCACTACCTTTTCCTAACCCTAACCCCTTTGCCCCCCTCCCCCCTCCCCCCATACCCTAACATGGGAAACCCTGTAAAAAACTCAAAAGAAAGAGTCATGAGAAAAGACATATAGAAAGACAAGTAAGGTCACGAAAAAGACATAATAGTCACGAAAAAGATAAAGAAAGACAAGATAGCAAAAGGAAAAGTAAAGTCACGAAAGACACAAAGAAAGAAAACTAAAGTCAGGAAAAAGACATAAAGAAAGTCAGGAAAAAGATAAAGAAAGACAAGATAGTAAAAGGAAAAGTAAAGTCACGAAAGACACAAAGAAAGAAAACTAAAGTCACGAAAAAGACATAAAGAAAGACAAGATAGAAAAAGAAAAGTCACGAAGAAACTAGGAAATAGAAAAACAAATGGTAAACGAGTGACACAAACAAGGAACGGACGTAAAGGAAGGGGGTGCCATAACAGAGAACTTGAAGAGCATAGGACGGGAAGTCTAAAAGAGTAGGGGGTGCCATATTAAGAAAAGTACAGAAAAATAAAGATGAATAAAGAAGTATAAAGAAAAAGAAAGATGAAAAACTAAACAAGGGGTAAAGTTAACAGACAAGACACAAAGAAAGATAGAAAATGGGAGAGTAACAAAAAAACCTGAGAAACAGAAAAAGTTAAGAAAAACAGAAATGAAAACTAAAGACAAGGGGCGGAGTAAAGCCCAGTATAAAAGGCCCAGAGTGGCAAACGAAAAACATAAAGAGACGTTGGGCCAGCCTGAGGAAGGCTGCACCCAGCCGAAACGTCGCGATGGCCCAACGGCAGTGCACTACACCCGCTAAGGGTAATTTTTTGAACAGGGGGCACCGACCCCAATCCCATTTGATGGACCGTGCACTTAGGTTCTGGCAATAGCCGGGCCTAGTCTTTCCCCACACCCTAACTAGCCTGTGCCTCATGGGATTGGTGGTGCCCCTGCCTAATAACTCTCTCCCTAACTATGGGGATCCCCCCACCCACTACCTTTTCCTAACCCTAACCCCTTTGCCCCCCTCCCCCCTCCCCCCATACCCTAACATGGGAAACCCTGTAAAAAACTCAAAAGAAAGAGTCATGAGAAAAGACATATAGAAAGACAAGTAAGGTCACGAAAAAGACATAATAGTCACGAAAAAGATAAAGAAAGACAAGATAGCAAAAGGAAAAGTAAAGTCACGAAAGACACAAAGAAAGAAAACTAAAGTCAGGAAAAAGACATAAAGAAAGTCAGGAAAAAGATAAAGAAAGACAAGATAGTAAAAGGAAAAGTAAAGTCACGAAAGACACAAAGAAAGAAAACTAAAGTCACGAAAAAGACATAAAGAAAGACAAGATAGAAAAAGAAAAGTCACGAAGAAACTAGGAAATAGAAAAACAAATGGTAAACGAGTGACACAAACAAGGAACGGACGTAAAGGAAGGGGGTGCCATAACAGAGAACTTGAAGAGCATAGGACGGGAAGTCTAAAAGAGTAGGGGGTGCCATATTAAGAAAAGTACAGAAAAATAAAGATGAATAAAGAAGTATAAAGAAAAAGAAAGATGAAAAACTAAACAAGGGGTAAAGTTAACAGACAAGACACAAAGAAAGATAGAAAATGGGAGAGTAACAAAAAAACCTGAGAAACAGAAAAAGTTAAGAAAAACAGAAATGAAAACTAAAGACAAGGGGCGGAGTAAAGCCCAGTATAAAAGGCCCAGAGTGGCAAACGAAAAACATAAAGAGACGTTGGGCCAGCCTGAGGAAGGCTGCACCCAGCCGAAACGTCGCGATGGCCCAACGGCAGTGCACTACACCCGCTAAGGGTAATTTTTTGAACAGGGGGCACCGACCCCAATCCCATTTGATGGACCGTGCACTTAGGTTCTGGCAATAGCCGGGCCTAGTCTTTCCCCACACCCTAACTAGCCTGTGCCTCATGGGATTGGTGGTGCCCCTGCCTAATAACTCTCTCCCTAACTATGGGGATCCCCCCACCCACTACCTTTTCCTAACCCTAACCCCTTTGCCCCCCTCCCCCCTCCCCCCATACCCTAACATGGGAAACCCTGTAAAAAACTCAAAAGAAAGAGTCATGAGAAAAGACATATAGAAAGACAAGTAAGGTCACGAAAAAGACATAATAGTCACGAAAAAGATAAAGAAAGACAAGATAGCAAAAGGAAAAGTAAAGTCACGAAAGACACAAAGAAAGAAAACTAAAGTCAGGAAAAAGACATAAAGAAAGTCAGGAAAAAGATAAAGAAAGACAAGATAGTAAAAGGAAAAGTAAAGTCACGAAAGACACAAAGAAAGAAAACTAAAGTCACGAAAAAGACATAAAGAAAGACAAGATAGAAAAAGAAAAGTCACGAAGAAACTAGGAAATAGAAAAACAAATGGTAAACGAGTGACACAAACAAGGAACGGACGTAAAGGAAGGGGGTGCCATAACAGAGAACTTGAAGAGCATAGGACGGGAAGTCTAAAAGAGTAGGGGGTGCCATATTAAGAAAAGTACAGAAAAATAAAGATGAATAAAGAAGTATAAAGAAAAAGAAAGATGAAAAACTAAACAAGGGGTAAAGTTAACAGACAAGACACAAAGAAAGATAGAAAATGGGAGAGTAACAAAAAAACCTGAGAAACAGAAAAAGTTAAGAAAAACAGAAATGAAAACTAAAGACAAGGGGCGGAGTAAAGCCCAGTATAAAAGGCCCAGAGTGGCAAACGAAAAACATAAAGAGACGTTGGGCCAGCCTGAGGAAGGCTGCACCCAGCCGAAACGTCGCGATGGCCCAACGGCAGTGCACTACACCCGCTAAGGGTAATTTTTTGAACAGGGGGCACCGACCCCAATCCCATTTGATGGACCGTGCACTTAGGTTCTGGCAATAGCCGGGCCTAGTCTTTCCCCACACCCTAACTAGCCTGTGCCTCATGGGATTGGTGGTGCCCCTGCCTAATAACTCTCTCCCTAACTATGGGGATCCCCCCACCCACTACCTTTTCCTAACCCTAACCCCTTTGCCCCCCTCCCCCCTCCCCCCATACCCTAACATGGGAAACCCTGTAAAAAACTCAAAAGAAAGAGTCATGAGAAAAGACATATAGAAAGACAAGTAAGGTCACGAAAAAGATAAAGAAAGACAAGATAGCAAAAGGAAAAGTAAAGTCACGAAAGACACAAAGAAAGAAAACTAAAGTCAGGAAAAAGACATAAAGAAAGTCAGGAAAAAGATAAAGAAAGACAAGATAGTAAAAGGAAAAGTAAAGTCACGAAAGACACAAAGAAAGAAAACTAAAGTCACGAAAAAGACATAAAGAAAGACAAGATAGAAAAAGAAAAGTCACGAAGAAACTAGGAAATAGAAAAACAAATGGTAAACGAGTGACACAAACAAGGAACGGACGTAAAGGAAGGGGGTGCCATAACAGAGAACTTGAAGAGCATAGGACGGGAAGTCTAAAAGAGTAGGGGGTGCCATATTAAGAAAAGTACAGAAAAATAAAGATGAATAAAGAAGTATAAAGAAAAAGAAAGATGAAAAACTAAACAAGGGGTAAAGTTAACAGACAAGACACAAAGAAAGATAGAAAATGGGAGAGTAACAAAAAAACCTGAGAAACAGAAAAAGTTAAGAAAAACAGAAATGAAAACTAAAGACAAGGGGCGGAGTAAAGCCCAGTATAAAAGGCCCAGAGTGGCAAACGAAAAACATAAAGAGACGTTGGGCCAGCCTGAGGAAGGCTGCACCCAGCCGAAACGTCGCGATGGCCCAACGGCAGTGCACTACACCCGCTAAGGGTAATTTTTTGAACAGGGGGCACCGACCCCAATCCCATTTGATGGACCGTGCACTTAGGTTCTGGCAATAGCCGGGCCTAGTCTTTCCCCACACCCTAACCCCTAATAAACTGGAAGATGACCCTACCCAGGTTGTTTAACCCTAAACTTAACCTCAGTGGTTAGGCACCAAAGGTTGGGAATTATAGTTAAGAAAAAGCAGCCCTATTGTGGGAGGCCTAAAACTTAAAAAAGCTAATCATTGTGGTCAAGGTGGCCCTCAGGATTCTTTTATAAGGATATTTATAAAACCCCTGGTGTAAACAACCCCTATTGTACCATATTAAAATCCATCTGATATGTACCTGGTAGGTGCACAGGCAAAAATAAAGAGTAAGTTTGGGATCATAAGGCCGAACCAATGACAAAATCTATAAATAATGTCTGTCTTTTTGTTTTGGGCCTCCGCTGACCGACTGGACACACGCCCTGGTAATTTGGGTTGGTGTCTTCCCGCGACCATCCGTGGGGAACTATAATGGTTGTCAATAAGTGTGTTTTGTCATCATACTCTGTGTGGGGAAGTCCAGGGGTGCTTTACTGCACCATAATGTCACCCCTCCAATTGAACGGAAATGTAGCCCTGGAGGATCTTGTTTTTGCTCAGTATTATTTCACACAGTGTTTCTTTCCCTAATCAACAGATTAAGGGGAATTTGGTCTGAGAGGCTAAATGGTTCTATTTTATGCAAAATTGTTTTATTTCTTTTCCTTTTCTTTTTTTCCCCCCTCTTCCCTTTTTATTTCTTCTTTCTTCCCTTTACAGTTTTTTCACGTTCCTGCTCCGGAAGTTACCCGTGTCGGGTTCTCCCCCTGGTCTGTGACAGCCCTAAGACTCCCTCACAGACCCCACTCCCCTACCTAGTTTTGTTTTTTCTTTTGGTGTCTTAAGTTATTTTTCCTTCCCCCCCCCCTCCCTCTTTTTTTCTTTCCTTTTTTTTGTTCCTAGAGAGAATAATCTCTTATTATGGGTTTAAATAATTGGAGGTTTTATGAAGTGGTTTTTTTTATATAGATTATGCATTTTATTATATTTAGATAATTTTTACATGTAAGAGTGACACCATAACAGGTTTTATTCTTTATTTATTTAAAAAATTATTTTTTTGGCCTGGACACCTGAATGCATATGGGAGGGGTTGGTGACATGGGAGCGCACTGGAGCTCCCATGTGATTTATGATGACCTATCCTGGGAGAGGCCCATGGGATGGGCGTCTCTCAGGAAATGTTTTTAATGCCTCGTTCTCTCCTGACCCCCAGTAGCGTGTTCCTCCCTCTGAGGAAGCGGCAATTCCGCGAAACGTCAGGGACGCGAGGCCAGACTTTTTTGGAGCAAAGCGACTTTTTTAGCGCTCCTTTTGACGGGCGATAATGACAATATTTTAGCCCGATCAGACTAAAGACGATTATTAATTTTAACGGACTTTAAGGATAACTGTAAAGTGGGGAGCTTTTCCACCTGTTGTAATTTCCCCGTGAAACTCTAAGCAGAGATGGAAAGGTGGCGTCTGGACAGAGCGAGGCATCGGTGTGCGTCTAACCCTCTTGTTTTTTGAGTCTCTACCGACCAGCAGACACGGTCACGGGGACGCCCGTGACCGGTGGGTACAGGATGGAGGCACACCTGATGAGAACGCCGCGGGAGCAAGGAGAAGATATGCAGGACGGCTGGTGGACATTTCCACGCCACCAGAGGAGAGCTCGGAGAAGGTAGAGATCTCTGAGCATGAATCGAGTAGTCCAGCAACCACAAAGGAACACAGGTGAGCTCCCCACTGACAGACACAAGGTTCTAACAGATAATTCTGAACCCTTGGGTGAAAGTCCGACTAATATTGGTCTGGTTATGCACGCTGAGGGTCGGGATGAGACGAGGCAAAGGGAAGGGTGGGGTCGCCCGGGTGTGAGGCGTTTTGGGAAATCAGGAGGACATGTAGTTGCCTCTGGGCCAAATCGTGCGCTTGATACAGAGACTAGAAAGTGTGCGAAGGACATTTTTAAGTTAATTCAGACAGTGCATCATAAAGGTGTGATTGAAGAAGCACGCGATACGGGTTTATATCCCAGGGGAATGGTGAAACGGGTGTCCAGGCTATCTAATTTTATAAAGTCGGCTGCACCCACAGAAAAGGTTAGGATGCAGCTTGAGCGGAATATGGACATACTTTATGAACATTATGTGAATGTCATTCAAACGTTAAATGGGATTAAAAAGAATGTGGTGTCACTACAGGTAGCAAAGGCGTGGGCTCTTAAAAGATACGGGGCCCGTTTAAGAGCCTCCACAATTCCACTTGTTGAGTCTCTGCTTGATTCATCAGGGGAAGAGGGCGGGGGGATGATTCGATCGGAGGCCGACCGCACGGATGGACAGAGTAAGGTGGAGAGGGGGGAGGAACCGGAGCCAGTAATAATTGGAGGGATGAGAATGAGTTTCCGGCCTTACCTACAGTTGTGGCGGGCCATATTGCTAGCAGCAATCAAGTCAAGTCAAGTTTATTTATAAAGCACATTTAAAAACAACCGAGGCTGACCAAAGTGCTGTACAATAAAATACAAATAAAAATGCTATAAAACACAGGTACATAAAATGCCTCACAAATAAAACAATTAAAAACAATAGGTTAAACCTTGCTAAAAGCCAGTGAAAATAGGTGCGTTTTAAGAGCAGTTTTAAAAGTTCCTAGGCTTGTGGAGAATCTGATGTGAGGGGGTAGACTGTTCCACAGTCTGGGTGCAGCCACAGCAAAAGCCCTCTCCCCCCTAGTCTTTAATCTGTACCTGGGAACATCTAAAAGCATCAAATCTGCTGACCTCAAAGATCTCCTAGGGCAGTAAATGCTAAGAAGCTCTGCCAGGTAAGGAGGTGCAGTTCCGTTAAGAACCTTAAAAACCAGCAGTAAAATTTTAAAATCAATCCTAAAAGCAACTGGGAGCCAGTGGAGAGAGCAGAGGACCGGAGTGATGTGGTCTCTCTTTTTGGAACCGGTCAGCATGCGAGCAGCAGCATTCTGCACCAGTTGGAGGCGATGCAAACAGGAACGATCTAAACCAACATAAAGGGAGTTACAGTAGTCCAGCCGTGAAGTAATAAAAGCATGGACCACCCTTTCTAGATCGTTCCTGCACAGGTAGGACTTGACTTTAGCTAAAATCCGTAGGTGATAAAAAGATCCCTTGACTACGGAGCTGATTTGTTTATCAAATTTAAAAGCACTGTCAAAAGTAACACCGAGGCTCTTCATGGAGGAAGTACATTCTGAAGTTAGGGGTCCCATAAAATCAAAGGAAAGGTTAGGGTCTTTAGGAAGCCCAAACACAATGACTTCAGTTTTACTTTCATTTAGATGTAAAAAGTTAAGAGCCATCCAAGTCTTAATGTCCGACAGACAGGAGAATAACGGCTGCAAAGAGTCCTTACAGTCAAACCTCAGTGGGAGGTAGATCTGAATGTCATCAGCAAAAAAATGAAAGGACACATTATGTTTGCGCAGCACATCGCCCAGAGGGAGCAAATACAGAATAAACAGCAGGGGGCCTAGAATGGACCCCTGAGGTACACCACAAGTTAAAGGAGCTCTGGGAGATGACAGTTCACCAAGGTGAACAGAAAAACTCCTGTTATCCAGGTAGGACTGGAAGAATTTCAAAACAGTACCTTGCAGACCGACACAGTGTTCTAGGCGGGATAACAGTATATTGTGATCGACAGTGTCGAAGGCTGCTGTCAGGTCTAAGGTTACTAGGACAGCAGCATGACCAGAGTCTACAGTCAAAAGCAAATCATTAAAAACTCTCAGTAAGGCGGTTTCAGTGCTATGACGAGCTCTAAAACCAGACTGAAACTTCTCATAGAGACTGTTGTTGTCTAAAAATGACTGGAGCTGCCTGAAGACCACTCGTTCCAATACTTTGGACAGAAAGGGCAGATTGGAGATGGGCCTATAATTAGAGAGTATAGATGGATCCAGGTTAGGCTTTTTGAGGAGAGGTTGAACAACAGCATGCTTAAAGAGTGTTGGGAAACAACCAGAGCTGAGACAGGCATTGATCAGGACCAGAAGGAAAGGTCCAACTGAGTCCAGGACCTGTTTCAGAAGACGAGAGGGAATAACATCAGTGGAACAATTGGTGGATTTGACCTTGCAGACTGTTTCATGCAGCTGAGAAAGAGAAATTAGCTCAAACTGATTAAAGGCAGATTGGCACGGGAGAGGAACACAGGGTTTTAAAGGTGGAGGTGGAATGACAGACTGCAGAAGGGAAATCTTATTAACAAAGAAACATAAAAAGTCATTGCAAAGGGTAACAGAAGGTGTGAGGCAAGTGGACGTATGAGGATCAACAATGGAGTTTAAAACGCGAAACAATGTCTGAGGTTTATGGACATTACTGCTAACCAGGTTAGATATGTAGGTGGACTTAGCGTCTTTAACAGCTTTCTGATAAGCTAAACGAGAATCTCTCAGGATATTGAAGGAGATTTGCAGCTTGTCCTTTTTCCACTTTCTCTCAGCACTCCTGCAGGAGCGCCTGAGAGCGCGAACAGAGTCTGTAATCCAAGGTTCAGCGTGAGCTTTGGGCCGGAGTGATTTTAGGGGAGCGATGGAGTCCAGAATAGAAGTGCATGTTGAGTTAAAAAGAGCAAAATGCATCTTACCAGAAAAACCTGTCATTGGGAAAAAGGAAAACGATTGTGGAGGAGTCCGTGCGCCGGCCTGCTCAGGTGCCCCCAGGGAAATTAATGCTGAAGTGGGGAAGGGTGAAGGTGGGGGGAAGACAGGGGAGGGAGGGGATGTGGTGGGTGTAGCAGGAGGGATCAGATCAAACGTTGTGGTGGATTTGGATGTGAATGATGACATTCTGCCTGCCTCTCTGTGTTCCCCCCCTGCATGTCCCGTGACTGCCGCGCGCCGGGAATCATCTTTCATGCCGCCTCGGCCCGCCGCCCCTGCAGCTTCTTACTCCTTGGCTCGCGCAGGTGACCGCACGAACAGGCCGGCTGCATCTGCAATGGGGGGGGACCCGCAGTAAACCAACAAAAATGGTTAAAAATTAAAACCTCTGCTCAAACAGGTGAAAAGGAAGTGGGTGAAATGACGATTGAGGTCCTGCAACAGCAGGAGCAAGCGGGCACCTTGAGTAGTGACTCATTGGACCGCTCAGATCCCCACCATCTTAATTTTAAAAGCAACTTCCACCTGAGCGAGGAGAGTGAGAGCAATGGCTCTGTTGTTGAATTTAAAACCGTGGGGTCGAAAAAATGAGTGGAGGGCCGCAGCCGGCGCGAGTCTACAAGGGAGGAGGAAGCGACCGGGGCGGGGGCCGTAACGAAGAACGCGGGGAGGGTGTGGCATACGCCAACTTACCACCGGGCGTGGGTCAGCCTCAAGCTGCAAGATTGGGAGATCAGGGTTAATAAACCTGTAGCTTTTCTGGGAGACTCTAATGTAAGCAGGATACCCCCGTTCAGTAATGATCAGATTCAAATAGAGAGCTATCCGGGTGTGAATTTTTATAAATTTTTTAACTTGCTGGAGACAGCACCAGTATGTGAGGAGACGGGATTGGTGGTGCTTTCTGTGGGATTAAATAATAAGGATCAAGACCCTCAGAAGACCTCGATTAAGCAGTTACGCAGGGTGGTGCATGGTGCGAAAGCCGCTTTTCCTAACGCAGACATCTTTGTCGCGCATTCATTTTTCCAAGTCATTGTCGAAAATCCAGCAGTATAATCTCACCATGATCAATAACTTCATCAGCACGCATTATAAGTATTTGCCATGCATATCACCACAACACTTCCACACCACAGCGGACGGGATTCATTGGACGAGGGAGACTGCCGGAAGAATCTTTGAGAGCTGGTGTGAGAGTTTGCGGTTAAATGCGGGTTTACAGGAGTGATGGAACCGCGTTCGGAGCAGCGGGGTGGGGAGAAAATTCCCGCTCCTCTGCCGGATTTTAGTTGGGCGTCTTCATCTAATGTATTAAATCTTTCTAGGTTATTTATTCTGTCAGTAGCACAAATAAATTTACTGGAGAAGGGCCTTACTTTCATCCCAGCGCCGCATAAATTCTCCCGTGAGTCACTCCGTCAGGATCTACATCTGTACCACAGACGGTTAAAGTTGAGAGATTATTTTTGATAATGATGGGTTTTTTTTCCCCCGGGTTAGTCAGTCGGTCAGCGGAGGAGGATGGAGAGGGTTTGGATAGACAGATTAAAAGTTTACATGCCAATGGGCTTGAATGTGCCTATTTGAGAAGTGTTTTGGACAACATATGTTTCTCTTGTGTCCTTGTACCTGTGAGTATACGGTTTGGGAGGTTTGCCTTTATTAATTTCTTGTATTCCGATGATGTTGTTAATATAAAGTACATACAGTATATGGTTTAAATAAATTTGTCGGGACCCCAATGGCTGAGGGAGGGTGGGCATAAAGGGTTTGCATGTCCTGTTGAAATTTCCAGGAGCCAAGGCCGGAAGCCTTACCATACACCATGATCTCCAATTGTTTAGGAGATAAGACTGAATAAAGTTTAGAATACATCGATAGAGGTATGGTTAGAGTGATAAAGTGTGAAATAAAGAAAGCTGTAATAAAGAAAATGGTTTGGAGACCTGCTGTTTACTATTAACATATAGGAACATTTGTGTGTGGGGGAACAGATGATAACTTTGTCACTGCACAAATTGTCCCAAAAAAAAAAAAAAAAAAAAAATCAAGACTAAAAGGTCAAGGTTAAAAGGATATAGGTAGTCCCGAATGCTATAAGCTCCCATAACAGAATTGCATGACAACAGTTTGGACAGAGTGAAATACTAATGGTGTGTTGGTTTATTGTGAATACTAATTGCATGAGGTTGTATATTATTATTTGATATGAAAAGGAAAATCAAAACGATAAAGTTTTTGTCTCTTGGAGGCTGAATCTCCTCCAGAGAGTGATGGGATATTTGGAGTATTGGGGCTATTAATATTCAGGAAAATGTGACGTTGCAGAGTGTTTTAACCCTAACCTCTTTGGAGATTGTGGATAATAAAAAAATTGGGGTGATGAACTAAAATTAACAACACATGAAAGGACATACAGGATATGCCAAAGAAGAAGAGGAGGATGCCGTGGAGAAGAAGAAGAGCCAGAGGGGGAAACAGGATGATATAGCCGACACCTAGGACCGTGCAACAAAGTTTAAAACAAAAAATCTAAACCATAGACTCCAAATACCTAACCCTAACCCCTAACCCTTTTTAGACACCACTGTTTTTTTCGAGGATGGGATGGAGGGCAAGAGGCTACACACAAAGGTTTATTTTAAACCCACCGATACACATGCGCTTCTCCACAAATCAAGTTATCATCCGCCGCACACGTTTTGGGGAATAGTGAAGTCTCAAATACCAAGAGTCCACAGGATATGCAGTAAGAAAGAGGATTTGCATAATGCAACCCATATGTTATTTAGGAGTTTGAGGAAGAGGGGGTACTCACGCTCTTTCTTGAGGAGGGTATATAGGAAGACGCTCTCGTGCCTTCGTACTCCTAACACCTGCACAGAGGGTGATAATTGGGAGGGGCGGGATGATGCGGGAGAGCGAAGGGATGCTCGGCCAAGGGATATTAGACGGGGGAATCTTTTTAATCCAAACACCACCGAGGATGGAACCCTTTATTAGTACTTTTCATGATAAATACACACCTTTTTTTAGCAGCATCCAGCAGAACCTTTGCAAAATGCGAACCCGGGGATGTGCATTTGAGGCGCGGAGGATTAGAGCTTCAGAAAAAAAAAATCCAAGTTTGGGTGACCTCCTGGTTAGAGCCAAATTGGAGGGGAGGGAAAATGAACCACCTGACGCACTTCTGCACTTTATGGTACAGAAACACATGATTACCAATCCACATAGGAGGGAGGGAAATTCTCCTTGGAGATAAAAAAAAAAAAAAAAAAAAAAAAAGTGGTTTTCGCCATTCAGTGTAGAAGATGTGGGATGATATATGTGGGGGAAACTGGGGCCCATTTGAGAGCGCGGTTATAACAACACCTGTATGCCATACGGGCAGAGGAGCCGTGCTCTTCAGTGGCTATCCACTTTAGGGAGCATGCAGAGGGGGCTCTGAGCATTATGGGTTTGCAGGCGAATCCGGGATGGTCAGTCGGTCAGCAGAGGTGGTTGGAGAGGATCTGGATAGAAAGATTAAATACTTATGTTCCATCGGGTTTGAATGTACCTATATGAGGTGTGGGCTGTAAAAATTGTTGTTTTTCTTGTGCCAGATATATGGGACGAGTGGATTGCTTTTAATAATTTCTTGTATTCTGGAGGTATTGTTATTGTTATAAGGAATATTGTATTGTGTATTGAATTTTCTAATGAATCCATCAGGGACCCCAAGGGGTGAGGGAGGGTAGGCAAGTGGTTTGGATGTCCTGTTGTGAACTTCCAGGAGCCAAGGTTGGAGGGACTTGCCCACGCATCGTGATCTTCACTGATTCTTTGTGTTGAACTGAATAAAGTTGTAGATTACATGGTATGGTTAAGGAGAAATAAAGGAAGCTTTAACAAAGAAAATGGACTGAAGATCTGCTGTTTGATGTTAAAGCATAGAGATGACGGGATGGGAAAAGTTGGATAAATATTTCAGTGCTGGTGAACAGATTTTACTTACTTCACTGTATGAATTGTCCCCCCCCCCCAAAAAAAGCAATTAAAGGCTAAAGGTCAAAGTAAAGTGACATATAAAAGGGAAAATTGGTTTGGACAGAGTGAAATACTAACAGTATGCTGTCTTATTGTGATTACTAATTGCATGTGTGTGGAAATTATTATTTGACATGAAAAAGAAAATCAAAATGATAAAGGTTTTTTCTCTTGGAGGCTGAATCTCCTGAGAGTGGCATAGCATTAGGATTAGTGAATAGAACGGAGAAATATGAGTGACATTGGAGTGTGCATTTTACCATACCTCTTTGGAAATCACAGGGTCTTGTGGGGATTAAAGTAATGGAGGTGATGGACTAAATTAACAATGGATGAGAAGGGAGGTACAAGAGAGGCCAAAGAAGACGAGGAGGATGCCGTCGAGAAGAAGAGGAGCCAAAGGGGAAATAGGATGGTACAGCCGATACCTAGGACCGTGCAATGAAGTTTGAGACAAAATAAACTAAGCCAAAACTCTAAATACCTAACCAGCCTGTGCCAGGGATCTGTGTCTGACATCCTCCCTGGAATGAACCAAAAAGACTGTTTAATAAAAAGGAGACAGGCTCTTTTCTAGAACATAATCTGCACCTCCTCAGGCGATAATGAGGAATCTCAGGGAGGTAGAATCTTATTTTGGAAGGTATAAAAACTTAAACTTAACATCTTTGTTTAAAAATATCCTCAGAGCTTGTGAATGAGTTAGAAGATGACTCTACCCAGGCTGCATGACCCTAAACACTACCTTTTCAGGGATGTGTTAAAAGTTGAGGATAAATTCTGAGGAGAAGTAGCCCTGCTGTGGGAGGCCTAAAGTTTAAAAACTTAAATATTCTGATCCCCCTAAACTAAGCCAAAACTCTAAATACCTAACCCTAACCCCCCTTCCAGCGGAGGGTAGAAGGAGCCCATCTGCCAGAAATCACAACAGCAATTCAGGGGGAGGGAGAGAGGGGACAAACAGGCACACAGCGTAATCATCATTTTGTGTACCATCTGTTGAGTGTTAATACTAGACAGGTGGGAAAAAGTTACTTTAAATTAATGCAGGCTATACACCACAAAAACATAATTGATAAAGCTATTCTGACCCAGACTCCCCCTAAGGGAATGAGGAGACAGATATTAAAACCCACAGCATTTATCAGACCCTCCTCCCCACACGGAGGAACTTGGGGAACCTTTCTATAGTTCAGGAACATTACACTAAGATTATTGTAAACCATGGTCATATAGCATGGGATGATACAGCTTTTTAGGTCGCGGCAAACTGGACGACAAAGCGGTACAAAGCCAGGTTAGCCGAAGGTACGATGGAGGCAGTCAGATCCCTAATTATTGAAAACTTGGAGGGCTCAGACATCTGCTTCCTGGCCATCTGCAGAATCCTTTGGAGAAGAGACGGCAGAAAAATTAAACTTAGAGAGCGAGGAGGAATTTCCAGCTCTGAGTCAAGTAAACAGATTAAATCAGACATCCTTGTACCCTGAAGTTCAGGTTACAAGAAATCCCACTGCTCGGGACTCACAATCTACCCCTTTGATAGAAAACCCCGCGCCAATACCACAGTTCAATAAGGCCAGGGATATCTCACCAAGCCAGGTCATTTCTCCTATCATTCCTGGAAACAGCGAACAGGTGACCAGGTCCATTCGGGATCCACAGCCGACAGGTGTAAGGCACCCCTCGCGCTCCTTGACCTCCCACCCTGTGTTGGGACCAGAGGAGGGAGAGAGGCCTCCGATTCCTCAGATAGATGATGATTTTGTTCAGTCTAGAGCAAATTGGAGAAAACCTACTGACAGAGCAAATAGGAGCGAGGTACAAATTAGACCTGAGGCACAGCGAGAACAACAGAGTCATTCATTTCACCAGACTAAAAATGTTTACTCTAATGTGTCAGTGTTCCAGGTTAGCCCGGAGATGCAGACCTGCAGTGACCCAGAATATCAATCAGACCCATTCTTCTGCTGCCAGAGCTCGGGCTGACGGTGCAGGGGCGGCCCTTGGGGTTCAAGCTCGAAAGGTGAAAGGAGTGTAAACGGCCAAGCAAAGGTGGTGGGGAATAATAATAACAACATGATGATGAGAAGGTCTGTGGACCACAGTGTGGCCAAACACCAAAGTGTGGAGACCTCATCTGACCCCAAAAATAGCCACCCTACCGCACCTCCAGTTAGACCCACCTCCTCTCAGGGCCTCACTCTTGAAACAGAGCATGAGAGAGTTATTTACTTTGCAAAAAATGTTTGGAATCATGTATGATTTTCGTTCCACTTCTCACGTGTACACCACTTTGTATTGGTAATGTGACAAAATGTGGGAAAGTTCAAGGGGGCTGAATACTTTTGCAAGCCCCTGTACGTTGTTTAAGGTTCCGCGATGAATGGACAGTGTGCATTTGGGGCCTGTCTATTTACTGAATGCAACTGTGTTATACATTACTGTGTGTATGTTAGGTTACATGTAGTATTGCTTTGTTGCAACAGAAAGTGGACATATTTCTCTTTGTGTTCGGTCACTTTTTGGCTTTTTGACATTACTGAAAGCACAGGCCTACTTTATCCAAGGATACAGTGCCATGTGGCTGCATTGCAGATAACAAGTTTTCACTAGCAGCCTGCTAAGGCCCCAGGGGCTTTCTGAGCTTCCTGCTCTAAAATAAAATACAAAATCACAACAAAGTAAAAACGAAAGATGCAACGGACGAGGCAGTGCAAGAAACTTTAAGTCTTCTAACAGCTTGTTAAAGTATGCTTAGAAAGTTTTCTGAACTTTGCCCGCAGGATGAAGAGGCAGAAGAAGACCCGTCAGGGTCATAGAGCCAAAAAAAAAAAAAAAAAAAAAAAAAAAAAAAGAGCTCACGTTTCTGTAAGTAACATCCCGTATGATGTGAAATATTAAATGGCTGGCCCTCAAAGCCCTGAGCAAAGAGGAAGGTCAGGTATCAGGCTTAGGGATTGACTCATGTCATATTTTTGAGCTGATAAAAATCAGGATGCAGGGTCATTTTGTTTGACCACTGCAGCTTGTTTGAGACCATGCTGGGCTCACTTGGAACAAAGGTTATGGACAAGGTAAGGTTGGGCGATATGTAAAAATGTCAAAAAAAAGCCCAAGCTTGCTTTTTGCTGACCTGTACCAGATTGTGCAGACTGAGTGCTCAGGACTGGCTGTCACCGGCCGCCCTACTTGTTCGGCTCTAAACCCCCGTTGTTGTTCTCTCGGCTTCTCTCCCCTTGGTGTGTCGTCATCTCTAGAATCCGATTTGTAGTTTGTGAGGTGACCTCTTGATGGACGCGTAAGGCAAATCGAGGGTACATGCAAATACACACAAATTAAACATGGGAGTAAGCTGAGACACACCAGCTTTGGTTTCCTTATTTACTAAGCTGGGCAGGGGTGTTTTTAGCCCATTTTGGGGGTGCTTCAGCAAAATTGGCTCAAGCACCCCCAAAATGAATCAAAGCATCCCCAAAGAATCTCTTACTTTTTTGACAATATTTCCTGTTTGTGTGACACACTAAAAATATTAACAGCATACAGTACTTGGTTGAGACGTAATATTTTAACAACAAAAGTTTAGACCCCCCCCCCCCCCCCCCCCCCCAAAAAAATGGTTTGTTCCAGCTCGCCTCTCCCCTGCTCTGGCTCTAGCGCCATTGCTGCCAGAGCGATGGCGGTTGAGACGCAGCGGAGCGGAGGTGTGAGTGCCTGGCTTGAAACAGGACGTTAGCTGCATTTAACCTTCAGTTACTCTTTATATAGTTCGGTAGGAGTCAGACCATGTTTCTTTTTAGCTGAAGAACATTACACCAGGTAACCTGCAGTGTTGAAAACGTGTTTCCCGACGATGTTTGCTACCCTACAATCCGTCCTGCTCTGTAGTAAAATCAGCGACATTTGACCGTCCTGTTGCTCCCATTGAAATGTATATAGCTTAAACTCTAAAACTTAAAATTGTCCGTAGCCTACTGTTGTTACCACTGTCCTGTTTGAAATGGAATGAGAGAAGCTGGTCATTTTGTCATATGTGCACATGCTGATATTAATCCCAGGAGCCACATTCAGGTAAAAGTAAAATCAAATGATCCGTCAATCAAGGATAATGTTGGATCAGTGTTTCAATATTTATATCTTTTATTAGATGTACATGTGGTTTGGTTATTTGCCTTTTGGTTGAAAGTACACAAAGAGGACCTTTTTTTTTTTTTTAGTGATCCTAACAGTATTTTTTCATATTAATGTCATATTTTCATCTAATTGAATACAATCTAGTTGTGTATGATTGTCAGTCCAAAGAGGTAGAGAGGAGGAAAGAGGGGGACGTGAGGAGGAAGCACAAGGTCAGGAAGAACCAGGTAAGGAAAGAGACAGGGAACAGTGACAGGCACAACAAACTGTTAAACTGCTTGAGAGAGCTGACCACCAAAAGTGATAGACAGATTTGCCAACTTCAAGGTGAGGCGACATAGGTTAAAATAAAAGAAAAAAAAATCTGCAGAGCCATAGTAGTATCTGCAGTAAAGATCTTTTTATACATTGTACACACTGTACCGTAGGCAAAGTTGCCTCCATTTTTATAATTTTTTTTAGTTAATATTTTGTACATTTGTACATTTCAAGGACCTTTCTGTTTTTGGAGTGTATTTTTATATATCTGTATTGTATTATACACACACACACACACACACACACACACACACACATTAAAAGTGAATCTGTCCAAAAAAAATGCACTGTTTACTTTTTACTCACTGTGAGCATCATTCATTATTCTCCCCCAGTAATTAATGTTAGAATATGTTTGTTTTTTTTTTTTATTCCAATCCATTCTTCTTTTGCAGCATTTAAATAACCTTTATCAGATTTGATGGTTTTGTTACAGACTTTTCAAAATGTTTCACAAATGTGGGGATTAAATTGTGTTAAAATGTACAAAACAGTGATGTCATGTTTTGTGACGAGGACCCAGGCACAGAGAGACTTGATGAATTTAAGAATCTTATGATTTAATAAAGAAATTTCCAGATTTGCACAGAGATTGTTAAACTATGATGACTGATAACGATAACGATACCAGACGATGAGGACAGGGAGGAACAGGGGTTTAAATGCACCAAGGAGACATGTAGGGATGCAGGGACTGACAGAGATGGGGAAGAAGTCTCATCGTGACGAGTAAAGTTTATCTTGCCTGGCTGGGCAGCTGTCTGGGTGCTCAGCACCCCCAAAGCTCTGATCCTAGAATCGCCCCTGATGCTGGGCATTGTTCAGATACAGAAACGTGGTGGAGAGTGTGACATGCACCGTAGCTTGTCACGGTTTCCTTCCACTTATAGCTTTGTAGTCTGCAAGAGGTTGTAACAAACAACAAATAAAACTCCTTCCAAAGAACTGCTGGAAGACTTTCCATCTTAGTAGTTGGGAATCCTCTGTCACTGGGGATTATCTGCCTTTAGGATCAGGGGGAAGACTCCCCCATTATTTTGGAAGTACAGAAATGTGACCAATGCTCTACTGCCAATTAACAGTGATGAACTTTGAACTGCAAGAGAATGTTTATACTGATATGTCACTCAGTGCTAGATGGTCACATGTCAACTTAGTTTCTCCCCTCTGTGACCTCCCTCTGTCAAACATGCTATTATAGTGACTTGGTTCAAGATGTCTGTGCACGTGTTTTCCTTAATAATTTCAAAGCAATGTTCAATGGACAGCTGCTGTTCAGGTCAAACCGCTATGTTGCTTAGCCTTTACTCTACATTAGAGCTGTATGATATGATGAGTATAGTTAGAATGACTTATTTTTACAGGATGATCCTGTGAAACCAGCAGAGGCTGCTCTTCCCCGTGAGTATACACTCTAGCTTTGTTCTAGAATAAAAGCGTACATTGAAGGTTTGGAGAGTTTAAAATAGTCAGAATACTTTGATCCCTAGGGGACATTTTTGTTAATAGTTTATTTTATGAGATGTTTGCTGGATGTCTGGTTGGTTTCATCTGTTGCATTGACAGAGATGGACTGTGGGATTGGAGGTGCTTTTGTACAGGGAATTTGGGCCAATGGGAATGTCTCGCAGTAATTATGGAGACTCCTTTGAAAGAGGAAGGGGTTAGTATTTATAGGGTTTTGTTTGGAAGCCACTGATATTTACTACCACTAATGCAGTGCTTCCCCCCCCCCCCCTCTCCTCTTTCTTCTGTTTGCTCACTTTTATAGGAAGCTGCAAAGAAGCCCGGGGGCAGATTGGAGAAATTTATTTTTTTAAAAATAGCCGTTAACATTCAGGACTTGGCAGAACTCATTTCTTCAAACCAGTATTGTGAACGGCAGGAAAAATAAAATAAAAAAAAATATAGAGGAAACTTGAAACTCTGGTCTGTGAGTCTGATTAAGGCTACGTTCACACTGCAGGTCTTAATGCTCAATTCAGATTTTTTGATCAAATCAGATTTTTTTTGTCTGCTTGTTCACACTACAAATAAAATGCGACAGCAAACGCGCTCTAGTGTGAACCCTCAAAGCGGCCCGCATGCACAAAAGAAGACATCACACACACACACACACAACGCGCTCTGTTTAGACCCAGACCAAACAGTGTTGTTTGACTGATGGCCCTTAATATAAAGACTTGTTTATACGTTTCCCAATTTTGCTTTTAGTTAAAGTTATTGTGTTATTTACATTTGGCCTAATAATGATCCTTATTGCTGTTTTAGAGAGGAGCGGTGCTTCAAAGGATAGTTGCAGATTTCTGTCAGAATCTGCAGATTATACAGTACAAATAAAATGTTCACGTTTCTCCAACCTTGTCTTCCCAACACTTTCACTGGATGGCCAGGAAGCATTCACGATGCCTTCTCCGGCGCTGATAATTGGCGTCTGTCTTGTGTCAGTGATGTAAAAGACGGATTTACTGAGACATGACCATTCAAACAGCAGTCGCTTTCTAAAACATCAGATGTGGTATGGTTCGCATAAGGTCAAAAAAGTCAGATTCAGTGCGCTTTCGCCTGCAGTGTCAATGTAGCCTAATATGAATCGGATCCCCAAATTGCCACAATGAGTATTTAAATGAAGCCAACTAAAAAGTTAAGAATGAGAAATCATTCAGGTTGAAAACTGAGTTTGATAACTGATATATATTGAATTTACTAATTGAATCAAGTGTTTTAAGTTGCATCTTAATTTGAAAACCTGTCTCACTGTCATAGGTGCACTGAGAGGAACAAAATCCTCCGTCCCTCATGTTTTAGGGCAAAATGGAAACACCTCGCTCTGGCAAAGTCCTCCAATAAACCCAAAAGAATATTATTGCACCTGAAATATGCTGGGGAAAAAATCAAGTCTTTACTCATTCAAATTAATAATCATCAAGCTAAGTGGGCTTGTCATAACTTGAATACAGGGATTTCATCTGACCCGATTTTGGGCATGTTTTTTTAATCTAGAAATCAAGGGTCTCTTTTTTTAATGTTAGAAATGAGGGAGTATAGTGTTGAATACAATCAACATTGTAAGATGAGAAAATAAACCTTGAAAATCGAGAATTGTTATGAAAGGTTTTATCTTGTGCCTCCTCTGTCCTCCGTTCAGCCTCCAGTAATTCTCCAGGCAGATACCGGAAGAGTAATTTTTGGTATTTGTTGAATATTGACTCCACCATGACAGCGTGATATAAAAAAAAAAATAAAAAAAATTGACTCCCAGCTTGGTTTACAGTTACTTTGCTTCCTGTACACGGACAAATGGTGTCTAAATCTGTGCCAGTGTCCCCGAGTCACCTGGACAGTGGCAGAGGATGCTGTTCGTGGACTACAGTTCAGCATTCAACACAATAATTCCCTCCAAGCTGCCTACCTGGAGGAGATCAGGAACCTGGAGAACTGGTGCCAGGAGAACAACCTCCTCCTAAACATCAACAAGACTAAGGAGCTGATTGTGGACTTCAGTACAAAGCAGGTGAGGAATTACAAGGACCATTAATCAGTGGCACGACAGTGGACAGCTTCTGGTACCTGGGTGTCTACATCACTCTGTCATGGTCCTGTCACATTAACACCCTGGTCAAGGAAGCTCGCCAGCGTCTCTTCTTCCTCAGAAGATTTAGAGACTTCCATCTGCCGCTGAAGGTGCTTAAGAACTTCTACTCCTGCACCATCGAGAGCATCCTGACAGGAAACATCTGCACCTGGTATGGGAACAGCATCAAGCAGGACAGATGAGATCTTCAAAGAGTGGTGAGCTGGGACGAATGCATCATTCACTCTGATCTTCCTGACCTGCTGTCTGTCTACACTAAATGGTGGAAGACCAAAGCCAGGAAGATCATGATGGATCTCTCCCACCCCAACAAATGGCCTGTATTTGTATAGCGCTTTTCCAGTCCCTAAGGACCCCAAAGGGCTTTACACGTTCAGTCATCCACCCATTCACGCACACATTCACACACTGGTGATGGCAAGCTACATTGTAGCCACAGCCACCCTGGGGCGCACTGACAGAGGCGAGGCTGCCGGACACTGGCGCCACCGGGCCCTCTGACCACCACCAGTAGGCAACAGGTGAAGTGTCTTGCCCAAGGACACAACGACCGAAACTGTCCGAGCCGGGGCTCGAACCGGCAACCTTCCGATTACAAGGCGAACTCCCAACTCTTGAGCCACGATCGCCCCCAAACAATGGACTCTTCTCACTGTTGAGGTTTGGGAAGCGCTTCCGCTCCCTTAAGACCAAAACAGAGAGAATGAGGAGGAGCTTCTTCCCTCAGGCTATTCGGGCCCTGAACCAGCTGTATACATCACTGCAGTGGACACGCTCTGTTTTTTTGCACACTTCTTATAGTTTCCTTCTTAAATTGTTTATTTCTACATCCTATTTGTTTTCTTTGTAATTTAACTTCAACTCTTAGTGTAGTCTTTAGTTCCCACTGGGTTGAATTCTTAATTGTTTACATCTGTTGGAACCTTTTTTCCTCTAATTTTTCTGTACATTTAAAATTTGTAATTTTGTAAATCTTGTAAATTTCTGTAGCCTAGTTTAATGGTCGGGCATTGCACAGCAATAAGCATTTCACCACATGTCGTACTGTTTATGGTTATGTGTGTGACAAATAAAATTGCAATTTGGAAAGTAAGTAAGTAAAATTTATTTATATAGCGCTTTTCACAGATTAAAAAAAAAAAATCACAAAGTGCTTTACAACACAGAAAATGGAAATATAAAACAATATAACAGTAAATAAAACAGCAAATAAAACTGTAATATAATAAAACTATAAAAACAGCATAACAGGAAATTAATCAAATGCTTTTCTAAATAAAAATGTCTTTAGCTGTTTTTTAAACGAGTCAATGGAGTCCGTGCAGCGAAGAGACAGTGGAAGAGAATTCCACAACCGTGGTGCCACAGTCTGAAAGGCCCGATCACCTCGAGTTTTAAAACGAGTGCGCGGTACCACCAGCAGTCTCTGATCTAATGACCTTAAAGCCCGAGAAGATGAATGTGGTTTCAGCAGGTCAGATAAATATTGAGGAGCCTGACCATGTAGGGCCCTAAAGGTTAGAACTAAAATTTTAAAATGAAACCTAAAATTTACAGGCAACCAGTGAAGGGAGCCTAAACTGGAGTAATATGTGATCTTCTCTTGGTGCCTGTTAAGAGTCGTGCTGCAGCATTCTGCACAGTCTGAAGACGATTTAAGGCTGATTTGTTAAAACAAGTAAAAAGGCCATTACAGTAGTCTAAACAAGAGGAAATAAAAGCATGAATAATCATCTCAAGTTCAAGCTTTGATACCATTAGTCTGAGTTTAGAAATATTCTGTAAATGATAAAAACAGTTTCGGACCAGCTGCTTAGAAACAGGGAATTGTTCTAATTAGACGTGCTTTGGTCATTGTAATTTGTCGACTTTGAATAAAAAGCGGTAGCTGATGATGCTGGTGCATCCTGACAATGGTACTAAACATCAAATGCACAAAGTACACAACAGAAGCCAAACTCCTTTGAAATAAAATGTATCTCGTCGTCTTCCCTGCACTGAAAATATCCACCTAAAAAGCCTGCACTCAAACATTGCTGGGTTTCACCCCGTTGTCCCCACTGAACAAAAACACACTGGTCATGAAAGGCAGTCAAGGCTCTGCTACCTGCGCCTGCATTTCTTTAAAGTTCAGGGATCATAAGTGTGTCAGTTGTGCACTCAGAGGCTACCTTTGAGGCATTCGTGGTGAGCCTTGAGAATGGGAACATAACTTCAACACAGTTACACCATCACACACACTTCACATGCACAGAAGGTGCAATAACCAACAGCTGATATCTCCACAATACAAATAGACTGGAAGTGAATTATTAAATGGCAAACTGTCGTCTTGTGAATGAAGAGTGTAATAAAGGGGAAAAGACACTGTGCACCCTTTCCCTACATTTCACAACGAAGGCCGCAGTGTGTGCATTGGTAAGTTGCCAGAATTCTCCCCGGGGCTTTAAAAGCTAATATTCTGCAGGGATAGAGGTTCACTGCTGAACTAGCCTGCAAATTCTTGCCCAGTGGGAAACAAAAGTGTTACATTCAAGGGAAAAGTAATGCATCTGTGCTCACAAGGCAAAAAAATGAAAGCAAGTGATGTTGAAAATACATAGTATAGCGTTTTTGTACCCAACACAGCAGAATTGGAGAATCTATGATTTCCCATTTCTGATACTTTATTTTTGTCAACAGCACATTTACTTTTAGGGTTTGGCAGTACACCATGTTCTATATTGTAGGTGTAATATAACTTTGAGTAGAGTGGTGCTACTTATGCAGCCCTTCCACCAGCCTGCACACACACAGTGTGTAAATAAAAACACCACAGCATGACATTTTGGTTGAAAAATGCTGATGCAGTTCAACAACCCGGCCACGTCCAAAAAGGGAACAGTTTTCTTGCCTTTGCCATCATGAGAGCGAGACTACCTGACAGAAAATGACCACATTTTTGCACAGATTTGGCCTTTTAAAGGCATCTGGTCCTAAACTTTGATCAGCTATAAAACAGCTCGTTTCATTTTAAGTGCCATTTTCAATAAACTGCATGCTCAAAAAAGGCTTTGTCTCAATCCAATTTCTTTCAGTTGCATGTTATTTGGAACCTTGTTGAAAAATATGAGTTTGTCATTGTTCAAGTTGTCTTAAACTTTTGATCAGGACTGCATCTCTGAGGGGTTTTCAGTAAAGACCATTCCTCCATAACGAACAGAGCTTCAGCTCCAGTGGAGGTTTCCACACCAACATTTCTGTTGGATTAAGGTCAGAGCTCCAACTTCGAAATTTCAGAACATGAATTTTATTCTTTTTCCTTTTTTTTTTTTTTTTTTCCCCCCACTTTTCTTTGGTGGAACTATTTCTGTTCTTTGCAGCGTGATCAACTTTCTTTTATTCAGTTCAAGGGCAGATGTCTATTTTCTTTCAGAAGTATATTGGTATATAGCAGGGGTCCCCAACCCCTGGACCGCAGTCCAAATCCAGACCCCAAGAGGGTTTTATCCAGACTGCAAAGCATTTTCTCCTTTACTATGTAGATATTTTATTCATGCTGGCTGCCGTGGCTGACTTTTGAACAGGTGCAATGGGCAGCTATGTGGGTCAGTCACTTTCTGGTCCACACTCCAAGCCAGCTGGGGGTGGTATTGCACCACCCAGAAACAAAAACAACAACAGCAAAGAGCAACAACGTATGCGGGCCCTTCAATGTGGGTTACTAAGTCACTAGCTTGGGAACTTGCGCTTACTGACCGTATGTAACCGGGTCATAAATTACATATTGTTATAATTACACAAAATGTGTTCTAGACCCCAAACCGTTCCTTTCATACCTGACTTTTAGGACCTCCATGGTATTAAACGGCTGTGTGCAGGCAGGAAAAGGACCCAAAGTGCAGGCTCTGGAGACAAACGTGAACTCAAACAGCTTTAATGCTGAACTCAAAGTAACAAACTTCCAAAATACAAACAATAAACACAGGCAGGCAGACAGAACACACAGCATGAATGAGGGTAGATAAGGGAGAGAACACAGGGCTAATATACACAGAGGGCGCAATCAGGGAATGAGAGACAGGAGGGAAACACAGCTGGGATAAATCAGGGCTGACGAGACAAGGGAAGCAAAACCAGACGCAATAACATGAGACACGGACTTTCAAAGTAAAACAGGAAACATAACAGAGACGCGAACTTGACAAGGGGATACAGCTGACAGGGGAGACAGAGCAACTAGAGAACACAGAGACATAAACCATAAGACAGAACTCTAACAAAGAAACCAAAGACTAGAAATGATAAATAATATCAAAATCAATTTCAATAATATAATAAACTCAAAACCCTGGGTCAGCGACCCTAGCACCCTAACAGGCCTGTATGTTCATTATCAGCTAGAGCCCCGCCTCATTCTTCTTCTTCGGTGCAACCCTATAAATACGGGGCACCCCTTTGGCCTCTCCCCTTTTCTACAGTTCCCCTGTGGGAGAGGTTTGTGTCATTTCTTTCCCAACATGCGTGTTACATAATGCCTGACGTTTCGGATTGTGTTTTTAGGTCAATTATTGTCATCATTGTCTGTCTGTCTTTGCTAGATGCTGTAAATGTGTAGTATGTGTGTGCCACATGTGTTATAGGCACAGTCTATGCTAGCGTGAAAAGATAATTCTTGCTAGCTTGGAAGTTGTGGTGGGTTGAGCTAACCCTCTTCCCTACGATTTGCATTTGGTTGTAGGAGCTGGAGCGGGCAAGTTAATGACTTGGAGGTTTTTGTTTCTTTTACCTTTCATTGTCAGACAACGCAGGAACACACCAGCTACACATACAATGATGAGTTGGTGGTGCACCGATGAATGAGTGAAAGATGGCTTTCTCCAAAAATATAACATTTATTCATATTTATAATATATCTAGATATATAATAAATATTCGCTCACAGCTGACTAATGAACATTTGCATTCATGCTTAAGAATTGCATTGACCCCATTTCACTAAAAGTACTGGGTGTATGTTAGGATTAGAAGTACATGTTGCTTTGTTGCAACAGAAAGTGGACATATTTCACTCTGTTCGGTTACTGTTTGACTTTGGCTGCAGCCAGCTAACAGCGATGAACTTTTAACTGCACAAGATTGTTTGTTTTGATATGTCAAAATATGCCCATTGTTACAATCAGTTTAACTAATTTGAAATATTTTCCCTTCCATTGGATTTAACTTGTTCTGATGACTTCAAAGGGCTGAGCGTAAGTAGACCAACTTATCATTTCAACAGTAAATACAACCAAGTGTGTGTGAGCCATGCAGCAGTGTTTAAGACTCTTATAGGTCGATTTCTAAATGGAAATGTATTTTTGTCAGTGTCGTTGAGTTTGGGACAGAAAAACTAATGAAGACTGCGTTTAGGAAGGTCGACAAGCACAAACTTAATGGTCGACCCCCAAAAGGAGGGCAGCCATGTCAGTCTCTGCCTTTATACGTGCTGATAAGGCAGATGAAACCATGGAGACACCGACTGCTGACCAACTTCTATTTGCAACATTAGAGACTAACACTTTGGTTACAGAGGGATAGTCCTGGTGTAGGACTGCACTCTCTCATACATCACATGACAGCCCTGGTAATATGGAGGAACTACACCAGGAGCAAACAAGACTGGGGAACAGAAAGAGCCACTCACACAGGATGTTTCCACACAGTGGAATTCAACGCAGGAGACGGTTTCTCGTCTACTAAAGAATCAAGAGGCTGTTTTTGCTGCTTTAGACGAACAAAAGCACAAGCTGGTCATTTTAACTCCATCAGAGCTGGTAAACCTCCAAAAGCAGGTGTGTAAAAAAATAAATAAATAAATAAATAACTATTTAACTTATTGTTACTGTTTCTTCAAAAAGCTCTAGAGTTGACAGTTACTATGGAGATTAAAAACCGGCTTTCTTGAACTGTCTACTACAGGTTTGTGACTGAGCTTCTTGGAGGTGAGACATGTCTCATGTTCAGTGGTTTTACCTGCTTTCTGCCACCTGCATCACACCATGGAGGTCTCTGATGATGACTCAAACTACACGGTGAAATTTAAGACTGCCTTCACAAAAGACCTATCCCAACGTGCAGCTACACTCAACCATCAGTGGCTCAAGATAGCCACGCTTTAAGGATTTAAAGTGTCTTGCAAGGGGAGAGCGAGAAGAGGTTTGGACCAGCCCTGCTGCAGGAACAGTGTGAAGATGCCACCACAGAAGAGCCAGCAGAGACAAAGAGCCTCCTCCTCTCTGATTCAGATGAGGAAGCCCTGTGTAAAAGGGCCCCGAGATTATACAGAGCAGAATGCACCATCAGTGAGACAGACTGCCCGCTGCAGTGGTGGTCCAGTTGAGCAGGGACCCACCCACAGCTGTCTGTCCTGGCCTGCAAGTATCTGATTGGTCCTGCCACTTTTGTCCCATGTGACAGACTGTTCTCACTTACAGTAACATAGTAACAAAAAGCTGCTCTGAACATGTGAACACTTTGTCTAAGTAACTGGCTGAAAGAGACAGTAAATAAGCATGGAGTCATTGTGAGTCCAATGGGTTTGTTATTTTTTGCACTAAAATGTTGGATGATCACACTGTTTAGCCTAATGTACAAAATAATGTTGGTTAGGTTACTCAGAGTTGGTGTAGCGTGAAGCTGCTCAAATAATCTTTTGTTTCTGCCTTATTTTGTTTAAGACAAAAAACTGCACTTTGTGTTGATATTATTTTTTAAAGACAATACCATTATGAAAATATACTTAAAAGAACACTTTATTTTTAAGTCTGGCCAATTTTGGCCAGGGATGTTATTTTTGTTTCTCTGTTCTGAATTGAGATGCTGTTTAAATGCCCCCCTCTATTATTTGATTCTGTCGACCACTAAAACCCCTTTTAAATAAAAAACATTTGAGCTTTGGGGCAAATCCTCTTGAGCAATTAATTGAGATTAATTAATTACAAAGCCTCTGATTTTTTTATTTTATGATATTTTTTTTAAATCGAGCCCCACCCCTTATGTACCCACACACACGTATATTTGTTTTTTATACCGTAGTTTTATGGTCAGGCATTGCACAGCAACAAGCATTTCACTGCACGTTGTTCCTTGTATGAGCCAAATCAAATTTGAATTTAACATCATTTATAGCAGCACCTTTGCCATCATTCCCAGTCTGCCTAGAAACACAAGAACCCTTTCCAACAGGTATTACACCAGAACAATTTTGACTGTCCCAAATCAAGTTTATCCACAGACACCTGGTCTGTACTCTGTGGGTCCCCACTTCTTAATCCCTTCAATAAATCCAACATTATGTGCACCGGTGCTGGAGAACCAAGCAGTTTGTTCTTCTTGGGGAAACAAGGGAACCAGTGCTTCATGCAGATGAGCTGCATCAAGCAACGTAGACAAATTTTCTAACTGAGACTGGACATTAGAAACATTATCCTCAAACTGCATTCATTATTTAATAACCTTTATAACACTTAATTTCATTAATCTCAGTGCGGCGTTCTGTTTGAAACCTTTAATTTCCCGAGGCTGTAACAGTACGTTTCTGTTGTCTTTTCCTTCTATTGCATTCATTGCTTTGCCTCCATTTTCCTTTTAAAAAAAAAAAACCCCTGCAAAATCCAAAGATTAAACTGCACCTTATCAGCCACACAGCTTCATCATCAGCTTAATCACATTCAGTTCAATAAACTTTGGCCACACACACGATTAACAGGAGAAACGTATCCCCCACTAATCTACCTATTAAACTAAGCTAGCTAACTCAGCCTAGTCTTCTGTGCATGCTAGCGGTGGGTATTTATGCACCTCCATACCGTCAGCCTTGAACAAGACAGACAGTCTTAAACAAGGACTGCGGCGGTACTCCCAAGCCAACGGCTTCAGCCGCCTGATGCACAACAGCTAGAAAACAAATCAGTACAACGCCTAATGCAGCTGTACTGCTGAAACCTAACAGGGGAACAAATAACTCCTGATTGAAACCAGCTGTGTGAAGCCATAAGCTTATTCTAAAGGCTGCGTGGACAACGGCAACAGCGAACCGGGCTCACCAGTAAAAACTCGTATCTCAATATAAATAATCGAATATTAAACTTGTAAACTCTTCTCTTGACACGATATTGCGGTTCCTCCAATATAACCAACGACCGCGGCAGGCTAAACATGGGGACACTGAACATGCAACAATAAACATGAAATGCACTTCTGAGCTATTTGTGCCTTTTATTCAACCATTATACCGCCCACAAGCACACAACAGGACACAGGAGCAAACATACAACAAGTGCTCAGACTGTGCAAACAGACATGACTGCGACTCACAAAGTGTTACACCAATTATTCCAGCAAACTGCGATATTCACTCAAAGAATCAGCCTACGGCATCAAACGTGTATCAAACTGTGCATTAAGCTGTGGTCAACAGAAAGCTTCTCCCCGTGCTCAGCCTACCTTTCCGCTCATCAAACAGCAGGTGCGGTGAACAGGTGAGTGCCATTATTTATCATCTAGTACACACCCAGGAGTCACGCCCCACAACCGTGCACACTGTAAAATCTAATTAGTTCCCAGAACTCAAAAAAATTATGGAAACTCGTTGCCTCAAAAAAATTGAGTAAAGCTTAGCTAAAAATGACTAAGTTAGGACAACTTATTTATTTTGAGTACTCTGTACAAGCTCATTTGTTCCCAGAACTCAAAAAAATTAGATCAAGTTTACGTAAGATGACCAAGTTAGGGCAACTTACTCATTTTGAGTACACTGTACAGCCTTGTTAGTTCCCAGAACTCAAAAAAATTATGGAAACTCGTTGCCTCAAAAAAACTAAGTAAAGCTTACTTAGGATGACTGTTAGGACAACTTATACATTGCAAGTCTGCAGTATTAAGAATAACTTGATATTTCTGACTGTGCAATACTAATTGTTTACCTACTGACAAACACTTCCAGTTCAACTAAATGAAAAAAACAATTTGTGGTACCATGAATATGATTAAAAATAATTAACAACACTTTTTGTAATGATGTTAAAATCAGCCCAACTTTTATTTTCAAACACAAGAAAGTACAACAGCCAACATACTGGACACTGTTCTGCTGAACAACAAACAATTATATTGCCATCACTGTTATAATCTTACAATGAAACAAAGTCTCAGATGTAATTATTCTGAAAATAAGTTTAGGCCTACCACAAGCTTGTTTTGTACTTACATTACTTATATAATCAAAATAAAATATTTGTTGTTCTGTCACAACTGCAGTCTCTAATTTAAACAACACATTTGTTTTTCATTCCAACACAGGAGCTGGAATGTTGTAATATTTTAAGGATGGCTTGTTTCCAGTCCAGGCATTACTGCCTGAATGACTATCATGGATCGAGGTGATCCAAATGTAGGTGCAGAAGAAAGTCTTTAACTTCCCTTCAGTACAGTGGCAGTGGATGTGGGTTGGAGATGCAATGAGTTTGAACCTGAAGGCGACCATCTTCACTGACCACACCATCTGTGACGGAGGACTCACCTCTCCTGGTGTCCTGCAAGCAAACAATCATATTTTTTGGAACATGAACTTAATTGCTTTCTTAAAACATTTTTTTCTGCTTTTGGTATAAAACAGACTCCAATTTAGACAATCTCAGGCTCCCTCCCCACCGGAGAGGTGACATTCAATGTCCCAAATTGTCAGTCTGGATCGCCCTGACCCCCACCCAACATACAATAATGTCATGAAAGCATCATTTTAAAAAGGGCTATGCAAACATGGGCAATAACTTTCATTCTAATGATGTGCAAAATGATTTGGGCACAAAACAAATTTTGCTGTTAGAAAACTTGCAGACTTCACTATATACAGTGTAGACCAGGGGTCACCGGCCCTCGTGGACTAGAGTTCGACACCCCTGCTCTAAACTAAGTTTGGGGATGTGATCTTTCAAGAAATGCAGACCAAACTGTTGTTGTTTGTTTACTTACACAGCATGTCTTGTAGAATTAACTGGAGTCACCAGCAACAGCATAGTGCAGTCATATCTCAAGTCTAATAACAGAAGACAGGAAAAGATCAGTAAAGAAACAACTTCCCCAAACCAAAGCACAAACAAAACAATAAGTAAAACAGGCTGATCTAAAGTATGATTAAAGTTCAGCCTGATTAATATAAATGTCACTGACAGTTGCTAATATATTGGGAAACCAAAATACTTACCACTGAGTTGATGTCTTTCTGTCCAACAACAGGAGTGCTGGTCCCGAGCCTCAAAGACAGTAAGAAGCAAGCAGAGGGAGAAAAAACAGAACATTTTTCAGAAACTGATTTGATCCTTAATGGCTGTGCAATCATTGTAACATAGAGTTTGCTTATGTTGTTAAATAAAGGCTAGATTTGACATTAATAGATGCCACAGATGTTCAAAAGCTGCCACAAAGCATGAACAACAAATGGACGTCTCTGAAAACGTCGAAGCATTTTTGCAAATATGTGATGTCTTAATAAATCGAGCAGATATTTGAACTTTACACAGCTACGTTCTCGCCTGAAAATATCTTAAAAGTTTATTTTGTGATCCAGAAAAAGTAATAAGTTTTTTAGCCGCGCTCCTCCGCCATTGCCGCGCTTACAAGTGCGCACAGGCTCCGACAACCGCGGCCGACAAATGCGATCCTCCTTTTCCCCAGACTACCCTTTCTGGGTTACAAAATAACCTTTTAAGATATTTTCAGGCGAGAATGTAGCTGTGTAATGCTCAAATATCTACTTAACTTATCAAAATATCACATATTTGCAAAAGTGCTTCCACGTTTTCGGAGAGCTCTGTTATCCACCACCCACACCCCACACCTACCCCACCCCTAACGGCTGCACCTCCCGAAGGATTTTGTCTGGGCTCTTATCTCACTTTTATTTCAAACAATCAAAAGAAAATTTCACAGACATAGTTTTATATAAGGGTTTTAAGGCTGTGGTGTTAATTTTTAAGCAACATGAGCCCAGCGACAGCAGCAACGCTAGGCTAACACTAACTAGCTAGCAAGATTAGAAACCTGGTTCTAAACTAAGAGAAGCCACAAAATCAGTTTGAATAAGAGTAAACATTTACTCACCAAGTCAGTAAAGATTCCCAGCAATGACAACAATAATATCTCTAGGTTTGCTCAATATATTCCATAACAAATGCTGGCGCCATGAACATGCGGACTGATCCGGGAGGGAGGAGGACGGTAGTCACGTGGCATTTTCAAAACACGTCTTTCATCCTTCCGCACTGAGAAGCAAAACTTCCAGCTTACTTAGTTTTTCTAAGTTAAGACAACTCAAATAAATTGAGTTTATCGCCGTTTTTGCATAAAAAGTACTGGTAACTTATTTAAATTGAGTTCTAATAACAAATTGATAAAAATTGAGTTCAGCCTATTTAATATTTTTAATTAAACACAATATTACATTTTACAGTGCACCAATACAGCGTGTGGACTAAACCAGCCCTCTAACCCAAAAAAGGAAAAACTCACATATGGCTCCTACACTGAGCTTTCTGTCTGTACAAGTCAGATAGGACATCTGTGTCCATCGGCCCACCGGGCAAATGATTTTTCGTTTTCATGGGGCGATTGTTTTTTGTTTGTTTGTTTGTTTTTGTAATGGTATAAACTAGAGATGGACCGATCCAATATTACCTATCGGTATCGGCAGTGGCGGTCCTAGCCTGTTCGGCGCCCTGGGCGAACACTCCCCCCCCCACACACACACACACATAAAACATATTAAGGATTGTACATTAACATAAAACTGTTGTCGGAACCATACTGAATTTCACCAGAGAAACATGCACACACACATATGAAGAGAGTATGCATAGTATGCAAACGGCTACCAAACAGCCATCATAATTCATCATACAATGAGAACAGGACAAATCAACAATTGACACTGTATTGTTTGGAGTTTAGTCTGTTACTGTTACTATTTTTACCATTTCTTCTTGGAGCAACTGTAACCCACATTATTTCCTTAGGGATTAATAAAGTATTCTGATTCTGATAGTTTCAGGATGACCTGCCATTATCCAGTGACACATCTGCTTACCTGTATCTTTTGCTCGTTTCTCCTCCTCTTCTCTTTTTTCTAAACTGAGCACCTGATGACTTTGAACTTTTCTTGTCCATCTTGATTTTAATTTTGCACTCCAGTATGAACACCTGTTACCGCACCAGATCCACGGCCCCGAACCGTAGTAAGGAAACCTCTGGCAGTTACTTGAAGGTTTCATGACTGGCTCGTAGCCGGCAACCAGCTTACTATACAGGTCAACTCCGCTAGCAAAAAGATCGAGGGAGGCGTAGGAAAACTGCTTCACCGAACTTTGTTTCTTCTCCAAGGCACAAACACCGCGTACAGTGGGCTGAAACAGTTTACTCACAGCGAGCATCGCCGACACAACTCTGGCTGCCGAGGGAGTTATTATATTCCTTTTATTTATTTTCTTTCCGTCTCTTCTGTAGCTAACCGTTACTTTTCCCCCTTCTTCTCTCTCTCTCTACACACGCACACACAACCCGAATACATTTCCCATCAGGTTTCACCCTTAAAGGGCCATGCCTGTAACACACCCATCCCCCAACTCGAGGATCACCACAACATAACCTAACAGACCTACACCTTAGTTCACAGATTCACTTTGTCTAAGGTGTATTTTTTGTGATTTCACACAACCCAGGATTCATATCATGAATACATAATGGGCTTGGATTTACAACATTATGAATGAAATGTGCTCTATTTGGAAGCAGCCGGCCCCTCCCCTTTCGACAGGTTGTGTGTGAGACTTTAAATCATCAAACTGTGAATTATAAATTTTAAATTGTTATTGATCCCTTTACCCCTGGTCCTAAAGTGTATATTTATTTTCTTACTCTTCTTATATTTATTGTTTGTTTACTTGCACTGCTGTAACTGGAGCCTCGTCGTCTCGTCTCTCTATATACTGGACTGTATGTAGCGGAGATGACAATAAAGTTTACTTTGACTTCAGCAGCGCGCAGGCGCACCGAGGGCTTCCGCGCTCACTTTTCGCGTATAGAATTTAGAAAAACATCGGTGCAAATTATAAGTCTGTATCATGATGTCTGCTGTTTTCGTGTTTGTTGATTTGTTTTTATTTTGTTTTATTTTGTGAGTTGGTTATTAGGTGCTGCTCCAGCCACCCAGAGAATCCCCCGCCGCCCCGCCCTCTCCTCCCTGTGCCGCAAGCAGCAGGCGGACCTCGCAAACGGAGGGCGCCCTTACTCCCAGCAAATGGGCGATAGAAAACCGACCGGTGCCTGTGACATTCCCACTATGCGCTGGCATGACGTCGGGGCAGCACGAGTACGAGCATTGTTTTTTTTGTTTTTTTTGTCGATGCCTGTCATGCCGCCCCCCCACCACGATGCCGCCCCGGGCAACCACCCGTTTCGCCCGTATAAAAAACCGCTACTGGGTATCGGTCCGATACTGACCTAAATTACTGGATCGGATATCGGAGAGAAATAAAAAATGTCATCCGATCCGAAGTATCACAAAATCACCTCAAAAAAGGCGCTACTTGTTGTAACCCAGCTCAGCGCATCGGAGCAGTATGGGTCACGTGATAGAGCAGCTGTTGTCTGGAGACCTGACGGTGGTCTGGTGGAGCATTTGGAGCCTCACTATGCTTCCAAACCGCGGCATTTCCTCTCGGAGAAAACATTCCCAGAGAAGTAAAGCAAGTGCGTAAGTTCATCTCTGAATGTTTGCATAGTATTTCCACGTTAAGCTTAACAGCCGATATATGTAGCCACAGCTGGACTGGCCATCGGAGTTCCATATTGAGGCGAAAAGGAAGCGATTTGTCCCGTACTTCAGCTAGAATGAAAAAAAGACATAAAGCTGGAGTTATTCTGTCCTTGCTGCAAAGCTGACTCTTCTCTCATTCTCTCCCCCTTCCTCCCCTGTTGCTACTTCAGTCATGAAACTGATCAATGATCAGCTGATCGGCTTTTCTCTCTTGTTTGTTTATCGCCCACTTTGCGCCAGAAACAGGAAACCAGCGGATGTCGCATTAAACAACAGCAGCACGTTTAAGCTTGATCAGCTGTTGTTAGAATTTATTTAATATTAATTTCTAGTATCAGCTGATGTTTGCTGGAGCCACAGCTGTAAAAGCTGCTGCTCATGATATCGGTTTGGATATGTGGTGAGAGGGAAACATGAAGATGAAACCAGGAGATGTCCTTACTGAATCATCAGAGCTGAACAGGTGATGGAGAAACAGGTTTACCTTTTAGGTGACCTGTAATTATCTGAATCTTACAACCAAAGTGGTCATGTGATGTACAATGTATCATACCAACAAGGCAGTGTACATCACTGTGACAACAGTGTTTGTTTGCATTCAAAGACTTTTTGGCTTTTCCTATAATACCTGGTGGGCCGGTCTGTAGTCAAAATACCCGGGGCGATTTCTTGTCCCAGTCCAACCCTGTCTATGTCTGTCACTCACTTTGTAAGGATTTACCACTGCTGGAAAGAATTCCCATGCCTAATAACAGCAAGATGAAAATTTGAATCAAGATGGAGGCTTCGGTGCTTGAGCTGTTCACACATAAATGGCTAATACAGGGAGTACAGGCTTGTTGCTGACATTTCAAACCTCACAGCATATCAAATGTCTGTAATGGAGTTTGACTGGGAAAAATACAGGTTAATAGAATGACTCATAAGAGTACACTGCAGCCTATGAACGTGATGAACTGCCAGAACAGAGCATCCCCTGGATAAGTGAATCAGGCATTTATTAATTTAATCTTGTTCTCTATGGCGTTATTTTTGTGCCACTATTCTGAGCGCATGTAAGAAAAATTTGAGCGCACGTAAAAAGGTGCAAGTGTTGCATTTTGAGGAGAAATTTATTTTGAGCGAAGATAAGCTAAATTTGAGTGAACAAAACGCATTGCTGCGTGCAAAAAATGTATTTCAGTGTTTGATATTATCCACACACACAATAGCAGCCCCTCTCGCTCAGTTTTTGCATTTGCGCTTGCTCGCAATGTGTTGCTCGCGCTCTCAACATTTCTGCCTGTGCGCATTCAACTCTTTCTGTATACATCTGTATATTTGTGCCACAAAACCAGCCAATCACAGACTTGGATGCAAAAAAATCTGATTGGCTGTTTTGGTCTCCAATCAGCTAGAAATGACGAAATGCAATATCCCAGAATGCATTTCATCCAAAACTCAAACGAGGCAGTGGCGGAGGAGCACAGAGTGCTAAGTGGCTACTCTAGCTACGCTTGTGGCAGCTTTTACTTAATTTTACCTAAATTAATAGCTAGGTAAAGAGAAGTAAAGCTATCTGTCTATAACAGCTTTTGGGACAAACATTTCAAAGTGCTTTACAAAATAAAGCAACTGGTGAATTTGCTTCTTTTGCTGCTGGTTTAGTCAATTTTGGTCAGAGAGTGCTAAAACCTGCAGCTCAGAATCTGTGAGCTGTCGGCTTTCAGCCCCGACAGCGTGTCCGTGGCATCGGGTGAGAAAGCTGACATCTCACTGGTTCTGATGCGTCGGGTCCGTGCTTTGTGTTTACGTCTTTGTGTGAAATGGGTTTACCGGCTCTCATGTACTGTTTTAGCTGCTTTGTGGTTGTTGAAATTGCTTTGTGAGCCTCTGGCAAAATGCATTTATGTTCCACGCCTCGTCTGCATGGATGGCGCCTGTGTTTGGCTTTGCCGCTGCCGGGCGAAGTTTGTCCCGCTCTTTCGTACTGCTGTTTTAATCTGCTCTGTTGTTTTCGCTTTGTATCAATGATGTACCGGCTGGCTTGGTTTATGATCGTTTGATGCTGTTATCCATTCGATCTTCAGTGACGGCTCAAGATGTCTCATTCTCCCCCTCCTCCTTTTGTAGGACTCGCGTACTTGAGAATTGAGAAAGGGCCTTTCTCTGACATAAATAAATGAAACCTGATGAAGGTCAAAGGTCATCACTTGTATGTTGAACTACAAACTTGTGATCTGGAATTCTTTCACTGTTGTTTACCATAAAGTAATTCAGTCATTCATACCAGAGTGACTGGAGAGGATCATATATTTTTAAATATATAACTTTACAGGACTGAATATAACATCTGAGGATTATCCAAGTATGTTTAGCAAAGGTCTCCACCAGTGTTCATGAAATGCTGGGTTTTGTGTTTTGTCTTTCTTTTTCCTTTCCTTTTTTTTGGCCAGTCGGTCAATAAATTTGAGTTGAGTGTGTGTAAAGTGTTTAAAGCAGGTGGCCTGAAACTGTCTGCTCTCAGTGTGTAGGTTTAGTTGGACCATTTAAAGTAAGTTATTGTAGCAGCACATCTTGGTTTAAGTTTATGGGGTATTTTATTGTGTTAACAGAATGCAGAAATATCATTACAAATGGTGGTGAAACTGTTTTAAAACATTTTCTATCAGTTCAGTCCAATAGCTCCTCAGTGTGTAAAGCCCTGTAAGTACTGTATTTTTCAGATTATAAGGCACTCTAAGCCAAACAAAACAGTCAGATAAGTCCAAATTTCACTCACTCTCAACATTGTTCAGTTGTAACACATAAAATGCAGAATAATATACTCACTTTTTCTTGAAATCTGCTTCGTGTCTCTTATACAACCACCATTTTTGCAAAGGTTAAAGGATTTTAAGTGCACCTTACAGTCTGAAAAATATGGTAAAGCCATGTTTATTGGAAATATACCTAATTCCAGTCTCTTTTTTCTGCTGCAGAAAACCCTCTCCCTCTATTAACAAGCAATTCTGTCTGTCCTGTCTGTCCCTCTCCCTGCTCCATCTTTTTTGACAAGTCATTCTATCTTCTATCATTTCTCTGCCATGAGCTCTGTCTAATTTGACAAGCTTGAACCTGAGTTGAAAAGCCATCAAGTTTTACCAGAATCCAAGTTTTTGGAGTTGAAGTTACCAGAACTTGGTCGATCTGTTTACAAAATTCTGAGAGATCTCCGCTCTCACTGCTCCTTCTTTCCTGTCATTAAACTCTCACATCCAGTCATTTTGCTGGAAAATACAAGTAGAAAGTTGAATATACAATAGTAGAATACACAGTAGAAACTACTTACACAGCCCTACATTTGTAGTGTAAGTGTAACTTGGCATTACACTGCGGAATAAACACTGATAGTTTGGCTTAAAGGCGCAATTACTTTGATAAACCTTTTATATATTTTATATAGTTTATTTGTAATAAGATAATCTTGTTATTCTGTAAGGTCTTAAGGTCTGTAAGGTCAGACTGCTATATTCAATTTTAAATTGCATTACTTTAAATACATTTTGCTAGTCTGTATTAAACCTGATTCTTTTATTCTTCTACTGGACAGAGAGAACACGACTCAGTTGGTCAAAGTATTTATAATTATTTTATTCAATCATCTTCCGGAAGAGAGAGATGTGCAAAGCCCTAAGCCATTTGCAGATCTGAAGCATTAAGCCGAATGCGTATGATATAGTTCTGTTATACGTCACACACAGTTTTGATAAAAACAACTCTGCCTAGTTCCACTTCTGGTCTACATCCTGTGCTCTGCAGCTCTGCACAAAGTGTATTCTGCACAGTTTCCTGTCTCGCACAGCCACCTAAGACCTTTCACACACTTTAAAAAAGAAAGATGGCCTGTTTCACTATACTGGCCTACATAAAACAATATAATCAGAAAATAAGCACTAAGAATATATATTTTACCTTAACATCTGTTTCATTGACTATAACATTTGATTACAGTAGGTTTATACTATTATTATTTAAGGACAAACCCATTTCTGTTACTCAGTTACAACTGTCATCGAGAAGCTACCCTGAGGACCGAGACTTCCTGTTTCCTGACTGCTGCAGCACATCCAGCCGAACAATCGCCTGATCAACACACCACCACAGTGTTTATATTTGCTTTGAATTTTAGATATCTGAAAGATTTACCCAAACTCTACTTACAAGTTACAAGTTTTATTACAGGCTGTTAAGATTTATTCTGCACGTCTCTTTACTGAAGTTAAGATCTAATCATTAACCAACCTGGTTAAAAATATAAGCAAAAATGTTCAGTTTTTGAAAAAGCTACAATAAAACTGACCCAAGTGTTTTCAGAGAACTTGGAATATCTTTTGTATTGAGATTGGATTAAAGTCAGCCTTTTGCCTCTATTACATAAGAACATTGTTTACCTAGGCCCAGAAACCATTCCCAGATAATGAGGATCAAGCTGAAAAGACGACTGTGCTACAAAGGCCATCAGCTGTTCCAGACTGTCACCTGGTCTAAACTGATCCAAGCCTTGCATAAACTGAAACAGATTCATCTGCAGTACACAGATATTATTATCAGAGATGATGCATTGCTTTGTGATCCAACGTTACCTGACAGTAGTGATGAACGCAGCATGGGAATTGATGATTGAGCAGATTTAATGGAAATTAACAAGTATGAAAAAGATGCCCTTTTGTGTGAAACTGAGTCTGAAAGTGAACAAGATATTAACATGCTATCCTGTGATGAACAACCAGAGGAACAAAATCCAGAGGATTCAGAAAGCGATTTGAACAATGGAGGTTTTGCTCTAGAAAGTGGCGATCGTGGCTCAAGAGTTGGCAGTTCGTCTTGTAATCGGAAGGTTTGAGCCCCAGCTCCGACAGTCTCGGTCATTGTGTCCTTGGGCAAGACACTTCACGCGTTGCCTACTGGTGCTGGTCAGAGGGCCCGGTGGCGCCAGTGTCCGGCAGCCTTGCCTCTGTCAGTGCGCCCCAGAGCAGCTGTGGCTACAATGTAGCTTGTCATCAGGGTCTTTCCTGGCTCTTGGTGGCGCTGTGACTTGGTGTTCATTCTCTCTGCGGTAGAGTATCACTTCCTGTTCCTGCTCAAACACAGTGGTGTTTTTGAGTAGCTTGTCTCCTTAGCAATTTAATTAAAAACTGTTAGATGCATTCTTTTTTCATAGTATAATCTTCACGTGCTTCATCCGAACCACACTTTCTGTGTACTCACTACCTAATTTATAGCCAAATTATTCACTCACTGTCTCTGTACTGTTTCGCTAGCTTAGCTTAGCTGGTAGCCGACTCGTTAGCACCATGGCTACTTCACCTGTCCCTCCTGCACTTTCCTGCTCATTGTGTCAGATGTTTAGTTACTCCTCGGCCTCCTTTAGCAGTAATGATACCTGTAACAAATGTAGCATATTTGCAGCTCTGGAGGCCAGGATTACTGAATTCACCCGTAGCTAGCCAGGCCCCTGTAGCTGGTGCAGCCGAAGATAGCGTAGGCCCCGCTAGCTGTTCCCCGGCAGACCCCAAGCAGCTGGGGAAAGAGGGCGGCTGGGTGACGGTGAGGAGGAAGCATAGTCCTAAACAGAAGCCCCAGGTACACCACCAACCTGTTCATGTGTCTAACCGTTTTTCCCCACTCGGCGACACACCCGCCGGGGGTCAAACTCTGGTAATTGGTGATTCTGTTCTCATACATGTGAAGCTAGAGACACCGGCAACCATAGTCAATTGTCTTCCAGGGGCCAGAGCAGGCGACATTGAAGGAAATTTAAAACTGCTGGCTAAGGGTAAACGTAAATTCAGTAAGATCATAATTCACGTCGGCAGTAATGACACCCGGTTACGCCAATCGGAGGTCACTAAAATCAATATTGAATCGTGTGTAACTTTGCCAAAACAATGTCGGACTCTGTAGTTTTGTCTGGTCCCCTCCCCAATCAGACCAGGAGTGACATGTTTAGCCGCATGTTCTCCTTAAATTGCTGGCTGTCTGAGTGGTGTCCCAGAAACGATGTGGGCTTCATAGATAATTGGCAAACCTTCTGGAGGAAACCTGGTCTTGTTAGGAGAGACGGCATCCATCCCACTTTGGATGGAGCAGCTCTCATTTCTAGAAATATGGACCAATTTATTAAACCCCCCAAAATATGACTATCCAGAGTTGGGACCAGGAAGCAGAGTTGCAGTCTTACACGCCTCTCTGCAGCTTCTCTCCTCCTGCTACCCCCCCAAAAACCCATCTCCACTGAGACTGTGTCAGCTCCCAAACAGACAAAAAACAAACTAAAAACCAGCAACAAACAACTTAAACATAAAAATCACAAAGAAAGAACAATACAGTATCCACATCTGAACCAAAGAGTAAAACAGTGAAATGTGGATTATTAAATATTAGGTCTCTCTCCTCCAAGTCTCTGTTAGTACATGACTTAATAATTGACCAACAAATCGATTTACTCTGCCTTACAGAAACCTGGTTGCAGCCGGATGATTATGTTAGTTTAAATGAATCAACACCCCCGAGTCATTCTAACTACCAGAAACCTCGAAGCACAGGCCGAGGGGGCGGTGTGGCAGCAATTTTTCACACCAGCCTATTAATCAACCAAAGACCCAGACAGACTTTAATTCATTTGAAAGCCTGATGCTTAGCCTCGTCCACCCCAGCTGTGAAACTCAGAAACCAGTCTTACTTGTTATCATCTATCGTCCACCTGGGCCTTACACAGAGTTTCTCTCTGATTTCTCAGACTTTTTATCTGATTTAGTGCTCAGCTCAGATAAAATAATTATTGTGGGTGATTTTAACATCCATGTAGATGCTAAAAATGACAGCCTCAACATGGCATTTAATCTGTTATTAGACTCAATTGGCTTCTCTCAAAATGTAAAAGAACCCACCCACCACTTTAATCACACTCTAGATCAGTGGTTCTTAACCTTGTTGGAGGTACCGAACCCCACCAGTTTCATATGTGCATTCACTGAACCCCTCTTTCGTGAAAAATAAAATATGATTTTTTTCAAATTCAAAACATAGATTTGTTTTCTACTGGTGCAGAAAATGAGCTGTGCATGTCACGGCAGAGGCTCTGCCGAACCCCTGAGACCGACTCACGGAACCCCTAGGGTTCGATCGAACCCAGGTTAAGAACCACTGCTCTAGATCTTGTTTTAACATATGGCATAGAAACTGAACATTTAACAGTGTTTCCTGAAAACCCTCTGCTGTCTGATCATCTCCTGATAACATTTACATTTACAATAATTGATTACACAGCAGTGGAGAGTAGACTTTATCAAAGTAGATGTCTTTCTGAAAGTGCTGTAACTAAGTTTAAGAATATAATCCACCCACTGTTATCATCTTCAATGCCCTGTACCAACACAGAGCAGAGCAGCTACCTGAACGCTACTCCAACAGAGGTCGATTATCTTGTTAATAATTTTACCTCCTCACTACGTACGACTCTGGATACTGTAGCTCCTGTGAAAACTAAGGCCTCAAATCAGAAGTACCTGACTCCGTGGTATAATTCTCAAACACGTAGCCTAAAGCAGATAACTCGTTGCTTTATAAGAAAGCCCTCCGCAAAGCCAGAACATCTTATATTCACCACTGATTGAAGAAAATAAGAACAGACACTATCTCAACTTTTAAGATTAGGCTTCAAGCTTTCCTTTTTGCCATGATGCACTGGGTGTTTCTTCTTCACTCACTATGTGTTAATAGACCTCTCTGCATTGAATCATACCTGTTATTAACCCTTTAAGACCTACCATAGAACCAAGTCCGCCAGAGCTTATATTATATTTTTACATGCTGTAGTGCCATTTTTGGGAGCATTTCAAGTTGCTATACATCAATACAACCATTATAGCCCAAATTTTAATAATATGTATGGATTAAGTGCATAGTAATTACATAAATTGCAAAAAAGTGCAATAAACTACAAAAATATTGAAAATCGTTTTTGTTTTTTTAACATATATTTCTAGTTAGAGAAATGTAAGAGGCTTATCCCTCAAAACTGTAAATACAAAAAAGTTGCACAAAATAGTTTCCCACCACAGGAAATTTATTTTGAGTGTCTTCATAGTTTTATTTTTGAGATACACCAATTTTTATATACTGCAGGAAAAACGAAAATAAAAATTATAGTGCAAATTTGCAAAAAAGCAGCATATGCATCAAAATAAACTATTTCCAGCAGTGCAATATAAGTCCAAAGCATCCCAGAAACGACACAGAAAGTCATAAAGTCAAAGATAACTTTTAAAAACATCAGTACAGGCTCATGAGGCCCTGATGGTTAAAAAACTACATTTCCGCGAAATGACATCACTTCCGGTTTCGGGCAGGTCATGGCGGACATGTGAAAGTTCGCGCTGATGTCTATTCCAACCTAGGAAGTGTTATGAACAGCTGATCGGATCGGCAAAGCGTGTTTCTGGAATATTATGTTTTTGTTGCTGCAAGCGCTTTTTATGCAGTTTTTGCAAAGCTATATGTGGAAGGAAACGTGACCGAGGACAAGCTGATGGCATAAGTAAGTACAACTCCTCCGGTTTCATATGCAAAAAAAATTATTGTGCTAGCTTACGTGGTTGCAGAGCTACCGGGATTTAAAAATAGTTACGCAAAACAGAGCGTGCCCGCTCCGACCGGTTTTAAAGGGTTAATCTCTGTCTCTCTTCCACAGCACGTCTTCCTCCCTCCGCCCCTCCCTGAGCCTGGTTCTGTCAGAGGTTTCTTCCACTGTCGCCAAAGTGCTTGCTCATAGGGGGTCATGTAATTGTTGGGTTTTTCTCTGTATGTATTATTGTAGGGTCTACATTACAATATAAAGCACCTTGAGGCAACTGTTGTGATTTGGCGATATATAAATAAAACTGAATTTGATGGAAAAAGCCACTTCCACTAAATTCAGTGGCTCTAGGCCTTATGCTTCTCAAGTTATGAGTTTAGAATTGTGGCTATAGCCAATATAGAATAGAATCAGGTCGGAGCTGCTGGTACTGGCTGCCAGCTCGGAGCGGCGCCGGAAGTGAAAAACCATAATATACCTGTCACAGTCCTCCCAGCCAACCCACTTCTCTCTCACTGTCTTTTTCCTGTATGTGTGTGCACTAACCACACCTTGTGTTTTAGAGGCAGGTCTTCCTCCAGCTCCCATCTATCAGCACCTTGGTTGATTACCTCACCCACAAGTGATTGTCCGATCAGCAGTTCATTGGCTGGAGGAGGACATCCATTCAATGCTGGATTGGTTACTAAGAACAGGCATCTGGACCCTGGATGTGAGTAATCCTGACAAAGAGTTATCTTGAGGAAAAAAGGATTGAGGATCTGGTTAAACTGGAGTTTTCTTGAGATTCTCTCTACTTTGGAGCTTCAGCGTCATTTGTTTTTTAATCATTCATTGCAATTAAACACACTAAGCTGGGAACTGCAAGTCTGCATTTTGAGTCCACCAGGGAACCCTAGACATGACCCCTAAAAATTCACGTTTTGGCCCAAACTTGGCAGGCAGGTGTATGCTGCTACCAGGATGCCACAGAATTTGTGGATTCTAGGCATTAGGGTTATTCAGTCATTTCCAGTGAACCCCGTTTTAGAGCTGGCTATAGCCTAACGTAAACCATTGAAATCTTTAAAGAATAATTAAAAACATAATTCTAATAGCATACCCTTTTTAATCTTTTGACTGATTTCTAAACATTAAAGACAGCATTTGGTCCAATTACTTTACTTGAAACATTAATGTTTTATTATTTATTTTATTACCATAGAACCATACACAATATCAAACATGGAACTTACTATTTAATTCATTACACCAATATTATCTCAAGGCTGTGTGCATCACATAAAGGTCTACTGGGAGGCTTCACCTGGCTATCAAAACCAGTTTGATGAAGGTTTAAATTTTCTGGAGTATAAGGGTAATTTTTCTGAAGCCTAAAAAAATAATTGCAGACTGGTTTGTTAATACCTTGTATTTGATGAAACACTTAAACCGCTGACAAAAATTTTCCTTATTTGCTTTTTTTTTTTCTTGTAACCAAATTTACAGATGATATGCCATACACAAATCTATGCGTAACACACAAGAAATTCTTTATTTTCATCTTTAGTATATGTACTTTGAATATTTAGGATTTTCATGCAGCATTTGCACTACTGTGTGTGCCAAAACCCAGACAATAAACATCAGTATCCCCTTAGCAGAACCAAAGCAACACTGGCCAGTGAGTTAGTTCATCAACACATATTACAAATGAAAGATCAATCACCACACACCCAATAATGATAACACAGAAAACATCAACAGTGATTCAAGAGTTACAGTTACAACGTGTCAGAAAAAAGAAACCCGAGTTTCATGTTGCACTCAAAAACAAATCACAGCATTAAAGTTTCTGTAGCCTTTCATAGCAAAACAAAATGATTACCACACACTTAGTGCAAAGATAGTTTATCTTTTTCCTTTGTTTTCACCTGAAGTCACTTCAAGCTTTTTGTTGTTGAGTTATTATTGTTTTATATATGATTTCTATTTAAACAAAAGGCATATCTTACTTCCACAGGAGGGTGGAACATACTACCACACCATGCTTAAATCATCAGGGGAACTGGGAAGAGTACTACTCTCTCTCTTCTTCTTTTTTAACAATAACATTTCATTTTAGTAGTTTCACCTGCCAGAGAAACTTTATTGTTGTCCAGCAGACAGCTGCAGCAGGTACAACTTACAAGAAAAGGAATGGCTACATGCTGATTCAATGGCTGGGACACAGATTACTCATGTTTCTACTTATCATTTTGCCATGTCAGGGAACATCTTACTCCAAATGTTGAGTAAAGTTTTCTGGGAAAAGTCCTTTTTGAGCACCAGCTCCAAATGCTAACCAGTCGCTTTCCTTGATCCCTGTGAGCCAGCCGGCATCCTGCAGCAAACACACAAAAACAGAACAATCCTGTTAAGATGTTGTTGGTGAAGAACTTATATTTATTACATTTCTGTGTGACCATCACCTGATCTTCCACTGAGGCAGTGGGAACCACCAAAACCACATCGCCTCTCTTCAGATCAAGTTCATCTGAATTTGCAGCCTCAAAGTCGTGCATGGTCTCCACCTGCAGGTATCCATCATAGTTTACAGACATTAGACTCCACATTTTAACAGTTCGTTAGAAAAGTCTTTTTCCTCCTCAATTGATAGCATAAAATCTTAGCTTTTAAGATTAGGCCTCACCTTGTAAAGGAAATCATCAGGAAGTCCAGACGTTCCCCCAGAAGGACTGATATGCTTGATGTTCTGGTTTTCAGTTGTCACCCCATTGTCACTGATTGCAGTGGGAGAGATGATGTCAGCATCTCGGTCATCATCGCCTTCATTACTTGAGGCAGGCTCAATCACAACAGAAGGGATTGGCATATTTTCCTGCAGAGGACATTCAGCATTTAGCGATCACATCTAAAAACTTTCATTTCATATTTACAGCATCACAGCAGGTTACTGCTGCAGAGCATCTTGCGAAATGAAATGTCCCACTTCATTTCGCAATATTTTTCTATGGCTGAAAGAGTTAGCTGATCTCAGCCCAGCAGGGCACTTTTACAGTTAATAAATTCAAACCAGAGGGCAGAGAGCCACAAACAAGCAGCAGCTGACTGTGCTGCAGTAAAGACCTGCAGAGCATCTCAAAAAGCAAACAACATTCTAGTGTAATGATTCTACAGGCTGTTACCGACTGCAAATGATTTGCTTTCAAGTAGTAAAAACAATTCTTATATCTGAAATTATGTCAGTTTTTCAGTTTTGAGCCTTGCTTTAGACACATTCCTCCACTGAAAATGGGAAGTTGTGTAACAGTTAACGCATTACTTTTGTTAAACCCCTTGAATGAAAGCTGAAAGTCTGCACTTCAATCAGATCTTATTGTCCAATCTAAAATCCACTGATGTTAGATTAAGGATGTATGTTTGTAGAACAAGCTGATTATCTATATATGTATATAAATATGACAATTTCAGCCACTCTCTCTCTCTCACACACACACACACACACACACACGGGCAGTGAGTTAAGTTTCATGATTTCTTCTAAATCTAAAGTGATGATGCTACACTCACCGATGGAGCCGCTTCACTGGGAGAAGTTTTGGCCTGTTCAGCAGGAGGAATCTGTTTACAGACAGAAATCATTTCCATTTGAGAACATTTGTGTGGCCTTTGAATGTTTGAACAAACATTTAATAATAACTTTTGCTCTTGTAAAATTAGAACTTTGACCTCACATGTGAAAAAAGAGATATGAATCAGTGACCACCGCCCTAAATTCAGCAGGTGTAAAATCACAGAAAAAAAAGGATTTTGTTTCAAAAAATGACCAACGTAGGGGTCGAACCATTATTCTTCAAGGTCTCTGTTCAGAGAGCTGCATTCATTCTCATCATTTCATTTCAACACTTCATCCATCCTTTTCAGGGTCGTGGGGGGGGGGGGCGGAGCCTATCCCAGCTGTCTTTGAGTGAAAGGCAGGGTACACCCTGCGCAGGTCGCCAGTCTGTCCCAGGGCTAACACACAGATGCAGACAACCATTCGCACTCACATTCACACCTGTGTTGTTCAATAATTGTTGCCGATAAAAAGTAAAAATGACAGTGAAAGCAAACAAACAGAAGAAGTGGAGTATCCTACCTCACTGACCTCTGCCTGTTCTGAGCCTGGAGATACCACTGTTGACTTTGGGAAAAGAAAACAGATTTTGCGTTGATGCATGCTCAATCATCCAGGTAAGGAAATCCAAAAAGTTGATTCTGCTCATCTGGACGTTTTCAGTGGAGAAACATTTTATCGTCATCCCACTGGAAACGCTACATCCAGATGAACATAGTCAACTTTTTGGGAAAACGGAAGAATATAACGATTTAAACTCAGTGATACTAATTGAAAAGGCTTTTGTTTTTGTTTTGTTTTTAAAAGCAGCAGTGTTTTATGAGATTGGGTTCATTTTGTGTCATAAAGTGGATGGGGTAGGGTAAAGATTGGGTTAAGGGTTCGTTGGCATGAAATGAGAAGGGCAAAGGGTTAAAATCCTTACACAGAAAGACATTTAATGTGCACTGGATACAGGCTGGAAACAGAAGAATGGTTTCCACACTGATGCATCTCCAGTGTGGAGTTCAGTGATTTTCTCATTCAGTGATGATGATGAGACGATGAGATGGAGGTCACAGTGATGATATTGATGAGATGATGATTAGGTTATCACAAAAGGCAGCATTTTACAAGGTTATCCACTCACAGCAGGCTTTTCCTCCTTCGGGCTGTCTGAACGTGTGTCTGTATCGTCCTGACCAGCTGGAGCAGCTCCAGATTCTTCCACCTCACCAGCAGGGGGAGCTGGAGGTTCCTCCATCTCTGCTCCTGCAGTTGAAGATACAGGTTCCTCTCCAGCAAAAAGAGGTGGGCACTCATCTTGCTCTCCTCCAGTAGTGAGAGATGGAGGTTTGTCTTCTGCTGCAGGCTCTCTTGAGCCTGCAGTTTGGGCCTCTGCAGCTTCCAGAGCTTCATTTGATTCACTGTTTCCTTCATTCTTTTGCAGAGAAAGATGGCATTCAACTTCAAATGTCCCACTTCATTTCACAATATTTAGTATGACGTTCATTAAAAGCCACAGAATTCATAATATGAGCTCCCAGCATTTAAACAATTATATGATTACAAGTTAAGCTTTAGGTCAGCCTAAGACTTTTCACTGGCAGAAATAAATACATCTCAGGACAGATATCAAATATTTACATGATGTAAAAAAAAAAGTATGTAGTTAGCTATGTAGGTGATAAGTACATACATATGCAGCTCTGTGAAAAACTAAGTACACCCTTAATTAAGGAATTAGGAGGTTCCATAGCAGCCAGGTGCTGAAGCAAATGCACCAATTATGGTTGCTTATCAAGTGTGAGCACCTCTGTAAGAGCAGATTTTCTGGAAATTTGCTGGTTTGCACCATTCTGGTGTGTGTTAACACAATGACACAATCTTCCCTGGCGTGGACATCACAGCAAATTTACCCCAACGTCAGATCATAGCATGGCTGTGGTTCAGTGGGTTGTCTAGCAGTCTGGAGGTCAATGGACGATTCCACGGCTATTTCAACCTTAATGTCAAAGTATCCCTGGCCAAGATACTGAATTTTCCTCCAATGCATTCATTACAGTGTGAAAGTTTAACAAGGGATTTGGGCATTTAAAACAAACAAACAAACAAAAAAACACTTGAATGAATGTGTGTGTGAGTGGGTGAATAACAGGGCTGGACTGGGACAAAAAAAATCAGCCCGGGCATTTTGACTAGAGACCGGCCCACCACGTATTAAAGCCATAAAGCCTTTGAATGAAAACAAACGCTGTTGTGACAGTGATGTACAGTCTTGTTGGTATATGTATGATTTCTATACATTTTACATCAGATGAAAACTTTGGTTTTTAAGATTCTGATCATTATTTATTAACGCTAGATATTTTAAATGAGAATAAGAAAGAAAAGTATTTCTTTGTGCCCCCCTTTCCCTGTTAATGCCCTACCTGCCCCCCTGGCTAAACTTTGCTAGACCCGCCCCTGCACAGTTACCAGCTGTCAGCTACTTAGAAAAGGATCCTGGTGTTATTTGTCTCTCAGAAACAGTTCATAACTTCCCTTCAACTCATTCATGTCACCTAAAAGGTAAACCTGTTTCTCCATCACCTGTTCAGCTCTGATGATTCAGTAAGAACATCTCCTGGTTTCATCTTCATGTTTCCCTCTCACCACATATCCAAACCGACATCATGACCAGCAGCTTTTACAGCTGTGGCTCCAGCAAACATCAGCTGATACTAGAAATTAATATTAAATAAATTCTAACAACAGCTGATCATTGATCAGTTTCATGATTGAAGTAGCAACAGGAGAGGGAGGGGAGAGAATGAGAGGAGAAGAGTCAAATGACAGCGTAACGACAGAATAACTCCAGCTTTGTCTTTTTTTCATTGTAGCTGAAGTCCGGGACAAACTGTTCCTTCTCAGCTCAAATGAAACGCGTAATATTTTCTCTGAATGAGGGACCATTTCATTTTTTAAGGAGCCGTTGGCAACTCTACTAACTAACCTTATGAATAAAATAAAGTTCACTATCAGTAACATCATAGCACCCACCCAGCTGTATAGAAACTCCGTCATGCTAGCTAGTACGCAGTACGAGTTATTGTAACTGACTGTAAAAAGTCAGCACAACGAAAATAAACTCCACCTAAACTTGGTTTATATCTGACCCAGATAGACTGCAGGTCATAACTTCTTACCTGAAGTTCAGTTCACCTGACACTGGGACCGGCGGCTGCCTCAGGTCTCTCCTCCTCCTGCCTCCCCTTTCCCTCATCCAACTGCTGGCCTCTGTGGCAGCTCCGCCACAGCCACCACCAAACAACTGAGTTATTTTTACACATCGGCCAGCATAAAAAAAAAAAAATTTAAAAAAAAGCATCGGCCCATAAAAACGAAAAATCACCATCAGCCCAGCGGGCAAATGCCCGGTATGCCCGATGGCCAGTCCAGCTACGGTGATTAAGGCTTGTAAGCAAAAAGCCTGCAGTGGTCAGCTAGAGCACAAAAGCAGGATGCAACTACAAGTCCATTTATTATTTACTGTGGGAAACTCCAAAAAAATACAAGAACTCCATCTCAGACTCTTCAGTTTGCAGGTTTAAGCTTAAACTTCATCACAGTATGACTAAAAAAAAAGCCTGAGCATGCAGGACTGCAGGGGAAAGCCTGCTGTCTAAAAAGAAAGCATCCTGGGGCAGTATCCTTCAGACAGACGAGACCAAAGTGGAGATGTTTGTCCATAACGCACAAAGTCAAACCCAGCATATCAGCAAAAACACCTGAGAGCAGCTGTCAGCACGGTGGAGGAGGGACGATGATCTTAGTGCACCGTGAACTCTTGTCTAAGTGTTCTAGAGTCAGTGTGAGGCCGTCTGTCAGCTGAAGCTCGGACCATCAGCAGCAGCACAAAGATCCAACAGAACGGCTGAAACAGGAAAGAATGGAGCAGCTACGATGGTCCGGTCAGAGTCCAGAGCTCAACCTGACTGAGATGCTGTGGTTGGACCTTCAGAAGGCTGTGCATAAGTGAGTGGACATAAACTCCTTCACAGTGACAGAGAAAGTCCCACAGAAAGCATCACAGCAGGTTACTGCTGCTGAAAAATGAGGTGGATTCAGTTTTTCACAGAACTGTAAATGGGTGTGTAGATACATAGATGGAAGATGGGGTGGGTTACACAAATGTTTATAAAACTCACCATCTTATCAAAATCTGCGAAAAATGATGGATCCTTAAGAGTGCATGTGTTTAATAAAAAGAGAAAAACAAGTCACAACTGACTGATTGAGAATTTCATCATTTTTTAGCATTCACAAATAAAAGGGAAACATTTAAGAGACGGGGATGTAGGATAAGATGCAATCAAAGTTCTGCAACTGCACCTTCAAAAATTATGGTCCCATGAGGCCACTTAAAGTGGGAGATCCATGATTTCAACAGTTACATAGAGAATTCCCCCCCGTTAAAGTTTTCTCAGATTTCTTCTCTAACATGCTATGGTTAGAGTCTTTGGAGAAAGCAACCATCACCAGATTTAACTCAAATGCAGGTTTAAGGAGCTACGTTTGAAAAATTCAAATGTAGCAGGAGTGCTGTTGCTTCACTTTCAGTACATCTGCAGAACACTCATCAAACCTTGTTGTGACATAGAACAGAGACACTTGGAGAGGAGACTAACATTACTTGGACAATAAAGGCTTCTTGGCTTTGGGGAAGTAAGCTGTTGAGTTCACCTTCTACTTTCAAAGTCACTAGTCTCTGGCAGTGACCTCTGAACTTCCTGCTTGTAATCTTTTTATGTTGTTCTACTCTAAGTCTGAAAATTGTTTGTAGAAACTAGAGAAAATAGTAAAAATGACAATGAATTACAGCGAATCATTGGTGAAACCCAACCTTTCAGTTGACTTAGTAAGAACGATCTTCTACCAAAACCCAAACACTAATCACAACAACTCGATTCATTTCAGTGTTTTGGATCCAAATACTTCAAGCTCAGAATAAAATTACCTGTGAAAATCCATTAAATGTATTGGCCACCTAAATTGAATTCCAGAGATATATGTTAGTATTATTAATATTAGAAGCCTTCAAGTAAGACCAATCTAATAACGAGATGGACTAGATTTGAAATGTAAGCATGGAATGAACAAGCAGAGGATAGTAAGAGATGGAGGCAAGCAAAAGGAGAGGCAGGAGGAGCTCAGGCTGAGGTCCAGGTTTTAGGACTTTCACTGTTTCTCAGTCTCTGGGAGGGTGGTAGACAGGAAAGGTCTGTTTGAAATTTGTTTCTATTCTTTTCTAATCTACCATTCAACTACAGAAGGAAGGGAGTCAAGTACCTCTTCCTTTTCTGTATCTAGCTCTTGGTACAACTTTCCAAATCTCCGGTTTGCCGCCTCATCTTCGGACATGTCTGAATTTTCTGGTTCTTTGTGAATTCTGGGATTGTTTACTTCTTTATTTCCTGCTGCTGCTGTTCCACAGATGGATGCAGAATTTTTGCTGCCACTACCTTCCTGCCAGGAGGTAGTGCTGGAAGCAGGAGCCCCGGTCCCTGAAGAGATGGCTGGGAAACTGTTGGCAAAATCCCACCCACTCTTTCTATCCCCAGTTAACACAACCTCAGCTTTCTTTGAAGTCTCAGCAAATGGATCAAATTCAAAACCACCCCTTTTGTCTCCACAATGTGATTGTGCAAAAGGATCTGAATCAAACGCATCTCCTCCCTGTTTTTCTTCAAAAGGATCAGAATCAAACGCACCTCCTCCCTGTGTTTCTGCAAAAGGATCGGAATCAAACGCACCTCCTACCTGGGTTTGTGCAAAAGGATCGGAATCAAACGCACCTCCTCCCTGTGTTTCTGCAAAAGGATCGGAATCAAGCGCACCTCCTACCTGGGTTTGTGCAAAAGGATCGGAATCAAACGCACCTCCTCCCTGTGTTTCTGCAAAAGGATCGGAATCAAACGCACCTCCTACCTGGGTTTGTGCAAAAGGATCGGAATCAAACGCACCTCCTCCCTGAGTTTCTGCAAAAGGATCGGAATCAAACGCACCTCCTCCCTGTGTTTCTGCAATAAGATCTGAATCAAACGCACCTCCTCCCTGTGTTTCTGCAATAAGATCTGAATCAAACGCACCTCCTCCGTGTGTTTCTGCAAAAGGATCGGAATCAAACGCACCTCCTCCCTGAGTTTCTGCAATAAGATCTGAATCAAACGCACCTCCTCCCTGAGTTTCTGCAATAAGATCTGAATCAAACGCACCTCCTACCTGAGTTTCTGCAATAAGATCTGAATCAAACGCACCTCCTACCTGAGTTTCTGCAAAAGGATCTGAATCAAACGCACCTCCTCCCTGTGTTTCTGCAAAAGGATCGGAATCAAACACACCTCCTACCTGAGTTTCTGCAAAAGGATCGGAATCAAACGCACCTCCTCCCTGAGTTTCTGCAAAAGGATCTGAATCAAACGCACCTCCTCCCTGAGTTTCTGCAATAAGATCTGAATCAAACGCACCTCCTCCGTGTGTTTCTGCAAAAGGATCGGAATCAAACGCACCTCCTACCTGAGTTTCTGCAAAAGGATCGGAATCAAACGCACCTCCTCCCTGTGTTTCTGCAATAAGATCTGAATCAAACGCACCTCCTCCGTGTGTTTCTGCAAAAGGATCGGAATCAAACGCACCTCCTACCTGAGTTTCTGCAAAAGTATCGGAATCAAACGCACCTCCTACCTGAGTTTCTGCAAAAGGATCTGAATCAAACGCACCTCCCTGTGTTTCAGAGAAATAAACTCTTTCATCTATTTCTCCTTCAGTTTCACAGTGATCTTGATAAACATCTGGTCTCTCTGGCACTTCTTCGGATGAATTATTTCTGTTTCTTTTGGCTGCAATACTAGAACAATCTGAAACTTCTTCTCTTGTTTGAGGACAATCTCCTGGGACAGCTCCACCTGCCTGAACCTTCTGGCTCTTCTCTTGGGTTCGATCATCATATGAAAGCTCATCATCAGCACTTGCCCAGCCTCCTCCCTGACCACCATCACCCCACTCCTCAGCAGTTTCATATTCAGATCCTGACCCTTCAGGAGACCTGGACCACTTGTCTTCTCTGTCCTCTGCAATTTCCTCAATTTGTTCACCATACTCATTGGTGAATATAAGTCCCGGGGTAGACTTCCTGCGATCTTCCTTCCTTGATTCATCTGCCCCTGAATCTGCCTGCCCTGTACTATCATCCTCTCCACAGCACAGGGAGGAATGAAGGTTGGAGTTAGGTTGAGATTCCCAGCTGCTAACCTCATCTTCAGCTGGTGTGATTTCACTGTCCTGGGTGATTGCTGTTGATTCTCCACCTGGCTGAATCCCTTCTCCCTGGGGCCAGCCCCGAGTCTCACCCTGCGCCCCTTCTTGTGCCCCTTCCTGCCCCACAGTCGGACCCCCATGGATAGCAGGTTCCTCAGCTCCTGAAGCATCTTCTCCGTTGGCTGACACTGAACCAAAATCAGCAGACCAGTCAGCGACAAAGCCGGTATCTGCAGCCTGCTTGGAAAGGTAGCGAATGATGAATTAAAGTTTGCCCCTCCCCACTCTAACCTCAGTACAAGGTTGTGCAACACAGCATGTTATCAGACAGACATGTGGTTTCATGGAAGGAAATGAGAATACAGTGTCGTCTGCACAAAGATGACCAGTCACAGCTGATCAAACTGTTTCAGTTTTCTGATTGAAGCACCTGCACTTCTTCAATGTAACTTCAAGGTGAAGTTTTAAAATAAACAATCAAAGAAAAGAAAAGCCCACTAGAGTAGAAACCTTCTAGTCTACTGTTGGACTTTTGGGGGCATTTTGCTTTCATCTGACTGCAGTCTATAGAATCGGTCAGGTCCTTGAAGAAGCAACATGTACAACTCAACAGTCATCTTAGATGTAAAGTAGATGATTATTTTTTTAATGAATGCAGATATAGCCATAACTTTATTTTCAATGGGACTCTGACCCATAGTCCCATTAGACATTAGCGGCTGCATTTTTATTCTAGTGCCTTGTACCGGACCATTTTCACAGGGTTTGCACATTGAAATATATATTACACTGAGTAAATTAGATTTTGTGTGTGCTTTAGTTAGTCCTTATTTAGTTTTTGCCATCAGTCTGACTGAATTGATTTACATGCCATTAGGAAAACCTTCAAAACACCCAACACGGTTCTTTCAAGAGCTTTCTTTTTAAATATACTTTCCGATATTATGCCTAATTTGTTTGCCCTCCATGAATCACTGCCTTATCATGGTGGAAGGGTTCGTGTGTCCCAGGGATCCCAGGGGTTATGTTGTCAGGTGAGCTTTTGTCCCCTTGCAGGGCCCCAATGGTAGTATACCATCAAGGAAACAGTTCACCCTGCCCAGGATAGGGTTACTGGGGCCTCACCCTGGAGCCAGGCCCAGGGATGGTGCCTGAGGGCAAGGGTCTGGTGGCTGGACCTTAGTCCATGGGGCCTGGCAGGGCACAACCTGACAAAAGGGACATGGGCCCATCCTCTTGTAGGCCCAACAACTCCAGGAAGTGCCGTAGGAGCTGGGTGTCAGGCTGCAGCCAGTAGCGGAGGCCCTGTCGGACCAATCCTCAGCTACCAAGACTAGCAGTTGGGACATGTCACATCTGTCTTGGAAGAAGCCTGAGTTAGTGCAACTCTGGATAAAGAAATGACTCTAGATTGGGAGGAATGGCCTCCTGGATCTGAACCTGAGTGGTATTTTTGCAGTTGAACTTCTGTGCAAATCACAGCTTGTCCATAACAAACAAGGTGAAGGTATCCGTAAGTGCATGTGGCACCAGGACACTCTTGGCTGCAGGTCGATGATGAATTTTGTAATCGTATCATTAGACCTAAGGCCATATGTTCTGGACACTTTGGTAAAGAGAGGGGCAGAGCCATCAACTGATCACCACCTGATAGTGAGTTCAATCAGGCGGCAGGGGAGGACGCTGGACAGACCTAAACTCACATAGTGAGGGTGCACTGGGAACGCCTGGCAGAGGCCCCAGCCCGTGAGATCTTCGACACATACCTCCGGCAGTATTCTGAAGGAGACTGGGGACATTGAGTCTGAATGGACCATGTTCAGCACCTCCATTGCCAAAGCCACTGCACTAAGCTGTGGCCACAAGGTGGTTGGTGCCTGTCATGGTGGTAACCCCCGAACCAAATGGTAGACACCAGAGATGAAGGGAGCCACCAGGCTGCAGAAGGAATCCTATTGGGCTCAGTTAGCCTGTGGAACTTTGTGGCAGCTGATACGTACCGACAGGCCAAGCGTAATGCAGCTCAGGCAGTGGAAGAAGCAAAGACTTGTGCAGCAGGAGTTTGGAGAGGCCATGAAAAAAGACTTTCAGAGAGATTCTGGCAAATCGTCAGGTGACTCAGGAGGGGGAAACTGTGTTCTACCTGCACTGTGTATAGTCACTATCAACACATTAATGATCTAACCACAATAACGCGTTGACGCCGTGCAGCCCCACGCACGGGCCGATCCGCGATAACTCGCTAACTGAGATTTGTTAACAATATGCAAATTGTCATGACCTTTGGTCAATGGCCATGAGTCCCATTCACAGAGAGTTGGGGAATGGCTGCAATCACAACATTGTAAGATGGTGACAGATGTACCCTTAGGCCCCCTCCTCCATTCAGAGATGGTCTTTCCCTTTTCACGTAAATGGCCTCCTTGACTCCGCCCTCAAACCAGCGTTCCTGCCTGTCCAGGATGTGTACATCCTCATCATTGAAAGAGTGTCCACTGGCCTGTAGGTGTAAATAGACTGCAGAGTCCTGGCCTGACGAGGTAGCTCTTCTGTGTTGTGCCATCCTCTTAGCCAGAGGTTGTTTGGTTTCCCCGATGTATAAATCCTGGCAATCCTCCTGCACTTAACAGCGTACACTATGTCACTCTGTTTGTGTCGGGGGACCCGATCCTTGGGGTGGACCAGTTTTTGGAGGTCTGAAAGAGACATGGTGTTTCAGCTGTTCTGATACAGCAGTCTTCATGTCAAACTCTGTGCAAATAAAGAGTGTTGCTTGGCAACCAGGCATGCTGCAACTGTCTTGCATTAATTTCTTTGGGGTCAAAATGAATTAGTCAGTGGTTGTAGGTATGTGTTTGTTTGTGTTGTTTCTTTTTTATCCCACACACCTAAAATTCACAATATGAATGAATCCATTTTAGAGAAAGTTAAATATGAGATGATGGGGTTTTAATTTAAACCAGTTATATGATTTTAAAAATGTCAAGAGGTTTAAATCTTCCCCTTGGTGGTTCCGTTTTTTACACTGATTTTTTCCCCCAAACTAATTTTAAAAAGGTTATACTGCTAGTACCACTATCAATCAATCAATCAATCAATCAATCAATCAATCTTTATTTATAAAGCACTTTTCATACAAACTGTAGCACAAAGTGCTTTACATGGTTAAAATACACATGTAAACACTAAGATTACAGCTTCCGAGAACCTATGCTGTGTTTTGGTGTATAAGTGGTTAATATATTTTTGTCTTAAACTAAACAGGGGGTAAGACAACCAGCCTTGGGTAAATCTCTCATAAGTTTTGGTCTTGATAAATGCTCAATCATCTGTCAGGAAAGCCCAGAAAATGTATTCTGTTCATCTGGACACGGTATTTTGGAACGATGCATCCAGATGTACAGAATAAATATTGTGGGGCTCCCTGGATTTCTATTCAGGAGTCTAATTGCTCCATCTCCTCTTTTTGATAATGTTTTTGTTAAACTGTGGAAATTGTAAATATGTGGCAACAGCTCTTCAGTGATAACAAGACTAAAATAATGATTTACATTTCCAAAGAAAGAAAAACTGACCCAGAAAGATCCATTTGTTGACCAGCATTGACTTTGTGCAGACTATACTGGATTAACAAGACCATCTGATGGAGTGAATAACTTTATTAATAAATGATGTATTACAGAGTGAACTATGTGAGTTTACTTACAGGCTGAGCAGCTTGAGTATTCGCCTTAAAAAGGGGATAAAAATCTGAATTTACCACTGCAATCTGGATTTATGGATTTACTTGATCGTTTTCTCATTAAATCAAGCTGTAGAATAAGAAGTAGTTGGGTTAGGGTTAGTTACTCACCGACCACATGTCCCATGGTACAGCAGTCTGAAAGGAGCAAAAATACTGAATAACTAACACAGTTTTTGAGGTACTGGCAGGAAGAAAGGAACAATGTTTGGACCGTTTGATTTGTCAAATATATTAGAGTTTAAGAAAATCCATATGAAACCATTTATCTTCAGAAGTAATTTTTACTACAACAAGAAGAAATATCAAAATCTAATCTGAGAATTAAGGACCGAAGAGCTACTAACAGGTGTGTCAGCAGCTGAAACGCCACCTGTCTTCTAGTCTGTTAGCTGATAGCAGGTGAATTATTTATCAGTTTGCTTCCCATTGTCATCATTACAGTAAGTGAAGACTCAGCTCTCAGTCCCTCCTGCCGAGATGTCAGAAATAAGACCTGTGCACTGCTATGGTTTTCAGGTGTATGTGTGGATGCTTTCAGGTAATAAAGGGAACCTGTGGTACTGGTGAAACGCTTTCATCTGGTTGAAAAGCATCAAAGTCCAGGTCAAGAAGAGATTCGCCGGGCCGTTCATTGGGCTGCGGATGACAATGCAAAAACAAGTAAGCAAGTCTGTAACCCACACGACCTCTGCCGTCGTTATTCACATGGACTCGTACCTGTGATGGCGAAGGAGCAGGTAAAAATTCTCCACCAAAGAGGTCGATGATCTGTTCCTCTGCCACCTCCTTGGTTGGTGTGACCTTTGGTGGAGGAGGCACCGGTGGCCCCTTTTTAAGCTACAACGAACACAGCGAGCTGTTAACGATCGTCTCAGAGTGAATTTAATCAGGCAGCACCTTTTTCCTTTTGTGAAAAAATAAATAAAAACATGCTGCCAAAGACAGACACCTTCTGACAAACTGTTTCAATGTCTGCACCAGCATTATGTGTCTAATCACTGCCACTGGACATAAAACACAAGAATCCCACAGAAAATGGAGAGAGACTGAAGCACTAAACCAACCTTTAAAACAGGGCTGGGGAACTCCAGGACTCGAGGGCCGGTGCCCTGCAGGTTTTAGATCCCACCCCGAGTCAACACACCTGAATCAAATGATTAGTTCATTACCAGGCTTCTGGAGAACTTCAAGACATGTTGAGGAGGTCATTTAAATCAGCTGACACGTCTAAAACCTGCAGGACAGCGGCCCTCGAGGCCTGGAGTTCCCCACCCCTCATTTAAAAGCACTAACAGGCCACAGGAGGCGCTCTCACTTTCCTCCACAATAACATGTTTACTTTTCAGCTAAATTGTAAAAGTATGAAGCCAAATTTGCTTCAATAGATGATTAATACTTATTTTAATTTGGATACCGTTTTTGAATTCGTTCATAGATTAGACAGTGATAGCTGCTACGTGCGTACAGATCACATGGAGTTTATGTCTGAGATCTGAGACCTTTATCACACAAGTACAAAATAAACCAGTCTGAAGAAAACCAACTGTTCTGATGGCAGATTCTACAACACTGGTTCCTGTGACATCTTCAGAACTGTTGTGCTTTCCAGGAACTGGAGACGCACTCTACCATTTGCCTCGGCCCTGATGGAAAGCACGATGAGGTGAAGTGAAAGAGACCTGAGAAGGGCTCAGTCTGGTGTTTAGAAAGTTTGACTGGTGCGTCACTGACTAAACATTTGATGGCAGACGTTGCTGATGTGGCTCTGCTACGGAGAAACATCATCATCCTGAAGATTAACTCACATACTTCACTCAGTTCTCAGTGTGATGCTTCATGCAGGCCATAAATGTTTTCCTCATGTTCTCCTCCTGCTGCAGAGATGCTCCATTGGGACTCCTGTATTCAGGATTTCTGTGGCTGAAGTCAGCTTAACTCATGGTCATGTTAACAAATCCAAACTGAACTGTGCTGAAACTCAATGTGGTCATTTGTAGTCAAACTCAAATCTGGATTTAGAGATATTTTAAATGTGGCTTCAGACAGGTACGAATGAACATTTCCACGATCTGCGCTGCTGCCAGTCATGGTGATGGTTTATATTCATGAGCAATCCAATTCCTCTTCTTTCATTAAAAATAAATAAATAAATAAATAATATACACACACACACACACACACATATATATATTCTAGGGGTGCAACGATACTCGTATCGATATTGAACCGTTCGATACAGTGCTTTCGGTTCGGTACGCATGTGTATCGAACAATACAAAATTTTTAATTTATTTTATCAACTTTTCTTCTGACGATGCTGTCTGTGTTGAGAGCTCAGTGGATCTGCGTTCGACTACTCCGCCTAGGCTGCACTGTCGAGCGCAGATCCACTGAGCACAGCGCAAGCTAGCAAGACAGAAGCTAAGCTCCTTGCAACATGGCAAATTGAACCTCCCCCACCCTCATTCAGATCTGGCCTTTGGAACTGTTTTGGTCTTCATGTGAAGTATGACCCTGATGGTAAGCGCGTCATGGACAAAAGTAAAACAGTATGTCGGATGTGCCACGCAATGCTCAATTACATGGGTGGGAACTAGTGCGTTAGCGCAGTTTGCTCGTTAACGTGTTGACGCTGTCCAGCCCCACGCACGGGGCGATCCGCGGTAGCTCGTTAACGGAGATTTGCCGTGTTGTGGCATTAATGTCATTTCAGATTAACGCTGACAGCACTAGTGGGAACACAATGAATATGACTGCACATTTACTCCGACATCATCCTAGTGCAAAGACAAGTGGAAGCAGACAAAAACAACAAACACGCATGCTACAAACTTTACCCGAGTCATTTAGACAGCCGTTAGCACATGATTCTCCTTATGGGGACCTGATATGTTTAATATGCTGCTGAGAGTATACCCCAGAAGAAGCGTATAGTATAGCTTTTATTTTGGAAAGAGCCATTTCTCTGTAATAAACTCTCTTTTCCAAAGATGAGGGGTTTCTCCATGAGATATTTATTTTTTTATTACTTTGTCGTTTCAGCAACATTAAATTTAAAAACTGTACTTTTGAGTTAAAATATATATTTATAATTTTAATAAATGACAAATTAAAAAAGCATGAACATTTTTTGTATCGAAAAAATATCGAACCGTGACACCAAAGTATCGAACCGAACCGAACCGTGAATTTTGTGTATCGTTGCAACCCTAATATATTCATATTCCAGCGTTGCCTCTGCTACAGGGGGCAATAAAGCAAGCCCTGCAGCTTCTGCACTGTTCAGAGATTTCAGACAGCTCTGATTATGGCTGCAGACACTTCAGGATCAATAGTTTAAAACCGTTTCACCAGAGGCTCGGTGTAACAACTTTGTTTCCATTTCCTCTGCTTTCTGTGCCGGTCTTGCTGTACGAGTTTACTCTAGCTGTGCTTCTCTTACCTCCTGTTTTGAGGCTCGTTGTTATGCTTTCACTTCCTTCTTTGTTCTTTTCCTGCTGTCAGGATTGTCTGAGCCCACCTGACTTTATGAGCCCCTTTTGTTAGTTTCACCTTTCAGCCTGTTTAGACTTAACTGTTTGGTATTTTCAGTTAGTTCTGCACCCACCCACAGGGTGAGTGGTAGGGCAGGTCACCTACTTACCGGAAGGTTGGTGGTTTAATCCCAGTCTGCATACCAAATCTTTGGGCAAGATACCAACCCCATGTTGCTCTCTGCAACATGGGGTTTACCATCTCTATGACATGATTTCAATGTGAACCCCCACCATGCCAGACTGACAAGGAGGAATCAGACACGACCCTGACTCATGTCACTTTGAACTCAAAGTTCTGTTAGTAAGAAAAAACAGCAGAGTGCTCCTTTTCTTTCAGTCATCACTGAGATGTGAGGACTTGTTTTCATTCGTTAGTGCGGTCAGAGTGCGCTCCAGTCTGCCGTGGCTCCATTTTAAAATTAGACAAATGCTTTTTAGAAATGATCAATCTCCTTTCTGTAATTTTGGTTGTATTTCGTTTTTGTGAAAATGTTTTTGATCATTTGTACACCAACAAACTTCATTATTATTGTACATCATACATAAGAATCTGCACATTACACAGCCAGCTTCTTTATTTGAGTCAATGAACCAATACTCAGATATTCCTGTATTTTGTCTTCAGGTGTCTGATGACATTTCAGTATCAGCAGCAGCTCATATGGTGCTGGTTGACAGTTTAGATCCTCCATGTTTTGGTGTTTTTACACTATTTCCTGGTTAAGATATCAGCTCTCGCACTGCACCTTAGCAAACTCAACCAGTGTTGTAGAAACTTGCCATGACATTACAGACACACCAACATACACTGACATGTACAGAACGTTAAACGTTAGGAAAGGTCAGATCTCATGAACATCAGTAGAAACTAGGTGATGTTCTACTCTCGGGCTCTACTGTGTTATATATGATCTGCAGACTGTATATAACACTGCTGTAGTGATCTACAGACGGAGGCACAGACACAGGACAGACAGCTCTTGTTCACTCACCAAATCAACAGACAAAAGTGTGCAGCAAAGAAAAAACAGTCCCAAAGTTACCGTGAAGTTCAAACAAACACGCACCACTATCAGTCATGCATACCCATCGATCGCTTGTTATTATTGATCAGTCTGATCAGGTCGAGTTTCGCAGTTAAAGACAATGGTGAGCTGTGACTTTGACATTATTGATCACTGACAGAAATTCCCATTCGCAGCCTTTGTGAGGTTGGAACAACAAAGAGATTTCTGCCGTCAACAGCAGAGGACAAAAGTTGGTTAGCAGCACTGCCACAGAGTTCTGTTTTTAAAGGAAACACCTGAATGCTTTGGTAATGAGGCCATGTGATCGATCACTGCTGTGAGCGAGGTCGGGTGTTTAAAATTATTAAACTGTTCATGTTTTTAAAAACACAATCCAAATCCTCAAACAGTAAAATGAACACCTACAGTGGCTTGCAAAAGTATTCGGCCCCCTTGAACTTTCCCACATTTTGTCACATTACAGCCACAAACATGAATCAATTTTATTGGAATTCCACGTGAAAGACCAATACAAAGTGGTGTACACGTGAGAAGTGGAACGAAAATCAGACATGACTCCAAACATTTTTTACAAATAAATAACTGCAAAGTGGGGTGTGCGTAATTATTCAGCCCCCTGAGTCAATACTTTGTAGAACCACCTTTTGCTGCAGTTACAGCTGCCAGTCTTTTAGGGTATGTCTCTACCAGCTTTGCACATCTACAGACTGAAATTCTTGCCCATTCTTCTTTGCAAAACAGCTCCAGCTCAGTCAGATTAGATGGACAGCGTTTGTGAACAGCAGTTTTCAGATCTTGCCACAGATTCTGGATTGGATTTAGATCTGGACTTTGACTGGGCCATTCTAACACATGGATATGTTTTGTTTTAAACCATTCCATTGTTGTCCTGGCTTTATGTTTAGGGTCGTTGTCCTGCTGGAAGGTGAACCTCCGCCCCAGTCTCAAGTCTTTTGCAGACTCCAAGAGGTTTTCTTCCAAGATTGCCCTGTATTTGGCTCCATCCATCTTCCCATCAACTCTGACCAGCTTCCCTGTCCCTGCTGAAGAGACGCACCCCCAGAGCATGATGCTGCCACCACCATATTTGACAGTGGGGATGGTGTGTTCAGAGTGATGTGCAGGGTTAGTTTTCCGCCACACATAGCGTTTTGCATTTTGGTCTCATCTGACCAGAGCACCTTCTTCCACATGTTTGCTGTGTCCCCCACATGGCTTGTGGCAAACTGCAAACGGGACTTCTTATGGTTTTCTGTTAACAATGGCTTTCTTCTTGCCACTCTTCCATAAAGGCCAACTTTGTGCAGTGCACCACTAATAGTTGTCCTATGGACAGATTCCCCCACCTGAGCTGTAGATCTCTGCAGCTCGTCCAGAGTCACCATGGGCCTCTTGGCTGCATTTCTGATCAGCGCTCTCCTTGTTCGGCCTGTGAGTTTAGGTGGACGGCCTTGTCTTGGTAGGTTTACAGTTGTGCCATACTCCTTCCATTTCTGAATGATGGCTTGAACAGTGCTCCGTGGGATGTTCAAGGCTTGGGAAATCTTTTTGTAGCCTAAGCCTGCTTTAAATTTCTCAATAACTTTATCCCTGACCTGTCTGGTGTGTTCTTTGGACTTCATGGTGTTGTTGCTCCCAATATTCTCTGAGACAACCTCTGAGGCCGTCACAGAGCAGCTGTATTTGTACTGACATTAGATTACACACAGGTGCACTCTATTTAGTCATTAGCACTCATCAGGCAACGTCTATGGGCAACTGACTGCACTCAGACCAAAGGGGCTGAATAATTACGCACACCCCACTTTTCAGTTATTTATTTGTAAAAAATGTTTGGAATCATGTCTGATTTTCGTTCCACTTCTCACGTGTACACCACTTTGTATTGGTCTTTCACGTGGAATTCCAATAACATTGATTCATGTTTGTGGCTGTAATGTGACAAAATGTGGGAAAGTTCAAGGGGGCCGAATACTTTTGCAAGCCACTGTATAACAGGGCTGTCAAACTCCAGTCCCTGAGGGCCGCTGTCCTGAAGCTTGTCCATGCTGCAACACACCTGAATAACGTTAGTGGGTAATTAGCAAGACTCTATAGAGCTTGACTGCAACCCCTAACCCTACTCAAGTAACTTAGAGTGAAGTAAAGGGTTTTGAAAAATGTACTTCTAAAAGTACTTTAATTGCACCATGTTCATTCACTCATGAGCTGCTGTTACACGAATCAAAGGGCTGAACTGCCTCCTCAGCATGCAGTCAAGTCCTATAGAGTCTTGCTAATGTCATTCAGGTGTGTTGCAGCAGGGACACATGGAAAAGTTTAGGACCACAGCCCTCGAGGACTGGAGTTTGACACCCGTACCTATGAAATCAACTTTGGTCAAATATTCAAGTGCAAAACTAATTATTACATTTACATTTTTACAAACAATGAAAATTATTATTTTGTCCAGATACACAACTAGATCCAGTGACTAACATCTACATGGGAACTGACACTTACCTGTGTTGGAGATTTGGGTCGAGGCGGTCCAGGTGAGATGGGACGGAGCATATGATTGGTGCTGAGATCTGGACTATCAGGCGGACTCTCGTCTTCTGGTGGTGATGGGGTTCTCGCGAGTCGTAGAGGTCCTGAATCACTGATGAACAGGACAGAAACTAAGCAAAGACTTCTGTCACACTCACATCCAAACTTAGTGTTGAAACATAGTTATTTTATAAACAATTTAATAAAATGAAGCCATTTGATTATGTTAATATATAAACAATGCAAATGTGCTCATAAACGTATTGGCGCGTGTTTGAGGGTTGACAGCTTCAGTCAGCGCTGTTGTCTGGATTAGAAAATTTGCAGGAACACGTAGAGTGCAGAGGGTTTTTGCAGCACGCTTACATACATGATAATGGTTAGAATAGTCTCTGGGCCAGGAAGTCCACACAAGATGTCCTGAACTGGGCCTTAAAATCAGCAGAAAAATAAGAGCAGATAGCCAAGGATACGCAGGGTGTCTTTATGTGTCTGTGTCTTCCAGGAATCGGAGCAGACGGGAGGTCGGAAGTAAATGGATGGGAGGAGCACACTGCCGCATTTGTGTTGGGAGAAGATGGCCATAATAATCGTTTGTTATTGTCACAGTATATAAGCTGTACAGCCCGTTTCACCGTTATTGTCAGGGCCCGGTGGATCAGCAGGTAGCTGATCAGTAGCATTATTGTCTCTCTCTCGCCAGGGCAGAACTCAACTTGGGCTCATGCCCTCGGCTACGCACCCGTGAAGAGGAAACGGCTGAACCCTTGCACTGTCAGCATTTAAGCCGAGGGATGGCGGCTATTCATCGCTGGATCATTGTGTGACTCGCGTCAGTGTAGCCGGGCTCTCAAAGTATAAAGCTCTTGTTACTTCTGTGCCTTCGTGCTAACGTGCATGTTCTGTATATAAATTCCCGGACCTGTCCCTGTGTTCCCTGAGAGGATTCCTTGTAGTGAGTGACTGGAGAGTGGCCGGCAGCGAGCAGTGAGCGATCGAAGAGGAGCGAGTGTTTCCCCCCCCCCCCCCCCCCCATCCTCCCCACCCTGGAATCCCTGGAGCCCACACCCCTGTCACCTTTGTATATGGCACTATTCCCCACACTGTCTGTACATACACTTGGTGGAACATGTAAAAAATTCCACCGTGTCCTTCTCAAGTTGGAGCGTCCTGCGTGAGTCCTTAGTGAATCGTGACAGTCATCCTTTCTGAGAAGCAGACCAGTGGTGCACACAGAGGTTCAACTTATAATTTCAACTGCTGAAGCAAATTAAGTCTTTTTAAACGACAGACATTTCTCCTGAATCCCTTCTGAAAAATTTGAACACGACAACAGCTGCAGTCAGAAGTTTTCATCCACTAATCGTGGCCATGAATGTCAGGGTAATTTTGTGCTATTCAACATTTCTCTGAACTGTTCTTTTTCCAGGATGTAACCTAAAAAAAAGAACCAGGAATTTTATTCTCTACAATCCACATAGGATAAAAAAGGTATACGTACACCCGCTTACATTTTTAATAAGTGGTGCTGAATGTCTTTTAACATTAAAAAGGTAAGGTATTTTAACTTTACATTAATAAGTAGAAGTTATTTGGATCAGTCAACACTTTGTTAAGGTCTGGAAGACCCAAACTGTCCCCCTCAGGTTCAGAGGAAATTGGTTAAGGTGTTCAAGAATACCCAGGAACCACCGAGGCTCAAGCTTGCCATGAACTGGAAACATCTCAGGAACCTAAGAGGGCGCCATCCAAGAAAGAAGCCCCTGCTCCATAATCAACACCTTTAAACTCAACTGAATTTGCAACTGCCCACACTGGACTTCTGTGCAAACTACAGTTTGACCAAAGTGAACACCACATTTGAACATAAGGATGTCCGTAAGTGCAGGTGGCACCAGGACACCCTAGGTCACAGCTCGATGATCAATTTTGTAATCATACCATCAGCTATGCAGCCATATGTTCTGGGAACTCGGGTGAAGAGAGGAGCGGATCACCACCTGGTGGTGGGGGGAGTACGCAGGACAGACCGGGTTCACCTAAACATTCAGTGAGGGTGCAGTAGCAGTGGGAGAGGCCCTGGTACGTCAGAGCTTCAACTCCCACCTCTTGCAGAGCTTGGACAGCATTCTAAGGGTGGCTGGGGACATTGAGTCTGAATGCACCATGTTTAGCACATTGATACAGAGCAAATTCCTGAAAAAAAAAATACAGATTTATTCGCTGTCTGAGCCACAAAGAAAAGGACTTATGCAAGTAAGAAGTGTCAGAAGCCATTCAATCTCTTAATCCTAAAGAAATTCTGAAGAACTTTGAATCATTCTGGAAAAAGAGCAGTTCAAAGAAATCATTAAAAGCCCCAAATTACCATGACATCCATGTCCATGATGAGTGGATTAAAACTTTGAAAAAAACAAAACTCAATGGATACTTTACAATGACCAGTTAATAAATCTGTGAAGGTTCTCAGTCATCCAGGTCCTCGTAGTCCAGATGCTTTTCTTTCCAAGCTCCTTAGATGACCAGTTAATATGCATGTGTTTGAACTGTGGAAGGAAACTGGACTACTATCTTTAAATCCCCAGCCACCCAAACTCTAGTTTGATTGGTTTATGTTGAAAGAATAACTAAAAACAGAATAATAAAATTGATTTTTTCTAAACCCACTGCTGCCATCACGTTGTACGATCAGTTTAAGACACTGAAACCAAACGCTGATCTACCTTCGTTTTCCTCAGTTATGGAAAAAGCTTGTACTGACCTCGGAGCCCCTTGGATGGTGAATATCTTGTCAGAGTGCTGCTCTCCCAGTTTTGTCATCACTTCGTACAGTTCTCTGCACACCTGGATGGTTTAAAAGAGACATTTTTCAGTTAAAATGATTTCAAAGAAAAAAGAAAAGCCACCCTGTTGGTTTAGGAAATTGAAAACTCACCAGTGAGATCTCACGATGAAACTTTGCTTCAAGACTCGTTACACTCTTGAAGGTGCTGATGTAGAAGCCGACTCGGCTGCAGAGCACAAAAGTAAAACTTGGCTGTTGTTGTTTTTTGTTTTTATAAATACTACAATTTGGGGCTGTGAAGGTTCTCAATGATCCAGGTTATGGTAGTCTAAGGTGCTGGGAAAGTGACTGGACTTCATTATGTTTTGTGAAGACATTTCACCTTTCTGCAAGTTTTGGACAGTTTTTTTCTGTTGTTAGAAAAGAGTCAGCAGGGAAGTGGGGCGAGAGGACCTGGGGATAACGCTCAAAGCTGGGGTGCTATTATAGTTTTGTGATGATGGTCACCTGCAGGCACCAAGTTTTACATGAATCACCTTTTTCTTAATTGAATTGAATAGAGGAAGCCAATGAAGGGAAGCCAATACAGGAGAAATCTGCTCTCTCTTTCTAGTCCCTGTCAGGACTCTTGCTGCAGCATTTTGGATTAACTGAAGGCTTTTCAGGGAGTTTTTAGGACTTCCTGATAATAATGAATTACAGTAGTCCAGCCTGGAAGTAATAAATGCATGAACTAGTTTTTCAGCGTCACTCTGAGACAGGATATTTCTAACTTTAGAGATGTTGCACAAATGGAAGAAAGCAGTCTTACATATTTGTTTAATATGTGCATTGAAGGACATGTCCTGGTCAAAAATGACTCCAAGGTTCCTCACAGTGTTACTGGAGGCCAAGGTAATGCCATCCAGAGTAAGAATCTGGTTAGATACCATATTTCTAAGATTTTCAGGGCCGAGTACAATAACCTCAGTTTGATCTGAATTAAGAAGCAGAAAGTTAGCGGCCATCCAGGTCTTTATGTCTTTAAGACATTCCTGCAGTTTAACTAATTGGTGTGTGTTACCTGGCTTCATGGACAGATAGAGCTGGGTGTCATCTGCATAGCAGTGTAAATGTATGCTATGTCTTCTAATGATGCTGCCTAAGGGAAGCATGTATAATGTAAACAGAATTGGTCCTAGCACTGAACCCTGTGGAACTCCATAATAGACTTTAGTGTGTGAAGAGGACTCTCCATTTACATGTACAAATTGGAGTCTATTAGATAGATATGATACAAACCACTGCAGTACAGTACCTGTAATACCTACAGCGTGCTCTAATCGCTCTAATAGGATATTATGATCAACAGTATCGAACGCTGCACTGAGGTCTAGCAGGACAAGCACAGAGATGAGTCCACTGTCAGAGGCCATAAGAAGATCATTTGTAACCTTCACTAAAGCTGTTTCTGTGCTGTGATGAGCTCTGAAACCTGACTGAAACTCTTCAAATAAGCCATTCCTCTGCAGATGATCTGTTAGCTGTTTGACAACTACTCTTTCAAGGATGTTTGATATGAAAGGAAGGTTGGAGATTGGCCTATAATTAGCTAAGACTGCTGGGTCTAGAGATGCTTTTTAAGTAAAGGTTTAACTACAGCCAGCTTGAAGGCCTGTGGTACATAGCTGATTATTAGAGATAGGTTGATCATATTTAAGACTGAAGCATTAATTAATGGCAGGACTTCTTTGAGCAGTTTTGTAGGAATGGGGTCTAAAAGACACGTTGATGGTTTGAAGGAAGTAATTATTGAAGTTAACTCAGAAAGATCAATTGGAGAAAAAGAGTATAACTTAACATCAATGGTACTGAAAGTAGCTGTAGATAATACCAGTAGAAACCATCACAGGTTGCTACATATGGCCTGGAACTAATCAGTGTTTTTAATAATAACTTGTACATGATCCCTGACAGATTGAACAAAAGCAGTCTTCTCTGTGATGTCAGCATTAAAATCCAGACTCAAACCAGCAGCTCGTTGGTCAGGAGCTTTAACCTTTTTTCTTATCAAAGTTACTCAGCCTGAAATTTTAGTTGCCCACTCAAACCTAGCATGCTATGTCAAAACTCACCGATCCCAAAGAGTTGGCAGTTCATCCTGTAGACCTGTATTCAACTCATCAAACACCTTCTGTGCCTTTTTGAGCTCCTCCTCTGCCTACAGACAAAGTTCATGATTAAGTCAACTACAAAACACCTGCACAGATACAACAGCTGCACAGGTAACAGGAAACAGCTGATCCTTTATCTTGTGACTGTCCATCCACACATGAAATGACTCACTTTCATCATCTTGCGGTCATTCTTCATCCCAGACGTCTGCATGGTTTCCATGTGGTGTCGGGCACTGTCATAGTCAATGAGTTTGCGGCTTCTTTTGGCGACACGGGTCTGAAACAAAAAGAAGTTGAGCTTTCATGACATGCATCCATTTCAGAAAATCATTCCCTAACCAAACTGTTGATTGCCTTGAGATCTGGAAACTGCTGCAGGTATGCATCCAGGTTTAGTAGTGTCGAGTCCACCAGCTTGTTGTGGAAGTCTTCCCACAATGCATCACAGTCCTGCAGAAAATAGACACCTAGGTTTATGCTACATATTTCAGGTGGATTCTGGTGTTCTTGTGTACTCTGGGATGTTTTTATGACTCTGACCTTCCCGATGGTCAGGACGTCATCCTTTCCATGCCAGTCGGGTTCATAGACTTCGTGCAGAGACTGAGTCAGGTTGATGGATGCTTGCTGCATCCCTGCCAATGACAGTACAATTTCAGCTGGTGGTCATAATGGCAACATTAAACTTTGCTACTCACTGCGTAAAGAAGATAAGCTTTTCTCTATCATCCTGTCCTGTTCGGAAATTTTAAATAGTGAGGTCAGAGCTCTGCCACCTGCGCCATCTAACTGAAACCTTTTCTGTGAGGCTACGTTAGTTTACTCGGGAGTTGTAGTTCAATTTAATTCAATTCCATTTTAATTATACAGCACCAAATCATAACAGTCACCAATTATTACTTCCAGGCTGAACGACTGTAATTCATTATTATCAGGAAGTCCTAAAAACTCCCTGCAAAGCCTTCAGTTAATCCAAAATGCTGCAGCAAGAGTCCTGACAGGGACTAGAAAGAGAGAGCAGATTTCTCCTGTATTGGCTTCCCTTCATTGGCTTCCTGTTAAATCCAGAATTCAAAATCCTGCTCCTCACATACAAGGTCTTAAATAATCAGGCCCCATCTTATCTTAATGACCTTGTAGTACCATATCACCCTATTAGAGCACTTCGCTCTCACACTGCAGGCTTACTTGTTGTTCCTAGAATATTTAAAAGTAGAATGGGAGGCAGAGCCTTCAGTTTTCAGGCCCCTCTTCTGTGGAACCAGCTTCCAGTTTGGATTCAGGAGACAGACACTATCTCTACTTTTAAGATTAGGCTTCAAACTTTCCTTTTTGCTAAAGCATATAGTTAGGGCTGGACCAGGTGACCCTGAATCCTCCCTTAGTGCAATAGGTGTAGGCTGCCGGGGGATTCCCATGATGCACTGGGTGTTTCTTCTTCACTCACTATGTGTTAATAGACCTCTCTGCATTGAATCATACCTGTTATTAATCTCTGTCTCTCTTCCACAGCGTGTCTTTATCCTGTTTTCCTTCTCTCACCCCAACCAATCACAGCAGATGGCCCCGCCCCTCCCTGAGCCTGGTTCTGCCGGAGGTTTCTTCCTGTTAAAAGGGAGTTTTTCCTCCCCACTGTCGCCAAAGTGCTTGCTCATAGGGGTTATAAAGCACCCTAAAGCGACTGTTGTTGTGATTTGGTGCTGTATAAATAAAACTGAACTGAGTTGAATATTGAATAGAATCCTAGTGAGGGGCAGCCAATCATAACAAAGTAGTCTTGAAGGGGAAGAAATTAAAAAACCTTTAAGACAGGATGAACTGATGCCACATTCCTGGTACCTCGTAATTCAGCAGTGACATCACTCCTGAGTTCGTATGTTTCACTAAGAAAGTTTGCAATGTGAGAAAACAAAGCAGGATTTGTTTTGCTTCTTAGCAAGATAGAGTCCTTCAGTTATCACTAACAATACAGCATAATAATATTTTTTGTACTTAAAAACTCCCCTGCAGCACATTCATGGATAGAGCCTGGTCAGTACTCTGTATGTCTTATTTAGTGAGTCACAAATACACCACAGTGGCAGTACAGATTCAAAGTTGACTGCCGCCATCTTGGACTGTTTACCTCTGTGGCTGCTCTGACTTTCCAAGTAGGTTGCAGCATTAGATAATGAAAGATTATTATAAACTGTGAATCATGCAAAGTGTCACTGAAGACGTTTCTTTCATGTGAGGTTTGTATCACGTAGATAATGAACCATACAGACCTTTAACGGCAGACATGTAGGCCTTCATCTCCCTCTGCAGCCGAGAACCTTCAGACTGGCAAAGCACATACAAACATGTTATATCAGTTATTTTACACTGGAGGAATTCTGTTTCCTGTCAGACATTTTGCAGAGGTTTCCTCCTGTTCAAAGGGAGTTTTTCGTTCCCACTGTCACCAGTTTCTTGTCTGAGTTTTCTCTTTATATTATAGGGTCTTTATCTTACAATATAAAGTGCCTTGAGGCAACTGTTGTTGTGATTATGCACAATATAATCAAATCAAACATAAACTGAGGTTTTTCACACTAAAGGCATGAAATGAGCTCTCTATGACACAGGATTTGGGATCCAGGTAACTTAATGTTTAACTCTGTGTTTTCAAGGTTACACAGAGTGTTTACTTCTTACCAGGTTACATTGCCATGGTAAATGGTGCTGTACTCGCCTCACATATTCTGTTAACTTGTTGTTGTTGGTGTGTGAAGAAAGTGTAAGTTTGCTTTGTTTGCTCCTTTAACAGTTTGTCTTTAGGAACTTTGCTGTTTGTTCAGCTCATGTTGAACAACAGGCTGCGCTCCCTAACCGGGAGATAGCTAGCAAGTTTACAGATTAGCTACCAGCAACTGCTAGCTCGCCAGTTAAATAAAAGAAGAAAGGACCCCTGGACTGGAAAGGCTGGTTACCCAGTATGCCACCCAAGAAAGGCCCAACACCAGAGGAGGTCGAGGACATAAAAACCTCCCTCGGAGCGCTGTGCGGAGACGTGGCCGCAGTCAGGGCGCAGCAGAAGCTGCTTCTGGGGCTTCTGGAGGAGGTAAAACAGCTACGCCTCCAAAATGCCCAGAAGAACAGACGAATCATGGATCTCGAGCGGCGGGTGGATGAGCTGGAGCAGTACACCCATACGAACGACATGGTCATCAGCGGTATTAAAATCAAGCCGCGCTCATATGCGCGCGCGGTGGCCGGGAACGTCGGGGAGCCCAGTGACGAGGAGACCCGCTCGGTGGAGCAACAGGTGGCGTCCTTCCTTCAAAGCAAAGGGATAGAGATGGACCTGGAGCATGTAGAAGCATGTCACCCACTGTCCAGGAGGAGCGACAGACCGCCGGCCGTCATTATGAGATTCGTCAATCGGAAGAACAAGGTCGCACTGCTGAAACAAGGACGCAAACTGAAAGGCACGGATGTTTTCATTAATGAGCATCTGACACGAAAAAACGCAGACATCGCGAGGAAGGCAAGGCAACTGAAGAAGAACGGTAAAATACAACATACATGGGTAACAAACTGCAAGATTTCATCAAGCTAAACGGGACACCAGAAGAGGCAAAAGTACTGACAGTGAGGAACATGGAGGATCTGGACAAGTACAACTGACACTAATGTATCGAGGTAATATATAACTCTAATGACAATCAAAGATGATAAATACACCAACATCTCTAATTACACCAGGAAATGACATGGACACGTTGAAATCAATTCTCCAACAGAAAGTAATTGATCTAGACTGTGAATATATGGAGCATAATATAATAGACCCAGAAATAGATTCTGAAAGCAATTTTCTCTCTTCTTTTGTTAAAAATTGTAATTATTTCACACACGAACAATATGAAAAAAAATCAACCTAGACGGGAAGCTCTCATTAATTCACTTTAACAGTAGAAGCATGTACTCTAATTTTGATTTCATTAAGGACTACTTGCAACAATTTTCTCACCCCTTTAGTGTTATAGCCATCACTGAAACTTGGTTCAATGTCGATAAAGGAATAGATTTCGGTTTGAATGGATATGATTTAAAATACATGAATAAATTAAATAAGGCGGGCGGAGGGGTTGCTATATATGTTCATAACTCTATAAGATACAATGTTGTAACAACTATGTCTATGGCTATTGATGGAATTTTGGAATGTTTGACTATTGAGATCATGAATGAAAAAAAGAGAAATGTTATAATAAGTTGCATATATCAGACACCCAGTTCAAGTATTGACACTTTTAATGAATGGATAGAAAAAATGTTTGCTTCAGTGAACCAAAACTTACTATTCATCTGTGGTGATTTTAATATTGATTTGCTAAACCCAACAAGGTTAAAAGCCATTGATGACTTTACTGACACGATGTACAGCTTATCACTATATCCAACAATAACAAAGCCAAGCAGAATAACATCACATAGCGCCACTATTATTGACAATATTTTTACTAATGTCATGGATTTCCAAATTAATAGTGGCCTGCTTGTCTGTGACATAACTGACCACTTACCAGTTTTTACTTTGTGTGACTGTGATTTAAAAAAAATAGATACCAAGATTACAATAGCAAAGCGAACAATAAATGAAGAAGCAATTCATGCCTTCAATTTCGATTTAGCACAACAAGATTGGAGCTCGGTGTATGAAGAGTCAGATGTGGACAAGGCTTATGACAATTTCCTAAATGTTTTTACTATGTTGTACAATAAACATTGTCCTGTAAACGAACACAGGACAACGAAAAAAAAGATAAAAAGTCCTTGGCTCACAAAAGGAATTATCAATGCTTGCAAAAAGAAAAACAATCTGTATAAACAGTTCATCAAAGTAAAAACAAAAGAAGTGGAACAAAGATATAAAACATATAGAAATAAATTGACTGATATTATAAGAACGAGTAAACAACTTTATTATAGAAGAAGATTATATGAAAATAAAAACAATATAAAAGGAACTTGGGATGTGTTAAATAACTTAATTAAACAAGGATCTTCTGGAACATCATATCCTGAATATTTCATTGATGCAAATGGTGAAAATCACAACATGAGTAACATTGTTGATGGGTTCAACAAATTTTTTATAAATGTTGGCCCTGAACTAGCAGCGGACATCCCGTGTCAAAAAAATGAAAATATCAGTAATATAAAATCAAATCCCTTTTCACTGTTTCTCTCTGCTACAAATGAGCAAGAAGTAATAAATATCACATTAAAATGTAAAAGTAAGTCTTCAATGGATTATCATGACATAAATATGTCTGTAGTTAAACAGGTTATTCTGAATATTGCTAGTCCTTTAACATATGTCTGTAATTTATCATTTCAGTCCGGTTGTTTTCCAAAAAAAATGAAAATTGCAAAAGTAATACCACTATACAAAAGTAATGACAAACACAGTTTTACCAATTATAGGCCTATTTCTCTACTGCCTCAATTCTCAAAAATTTTAGAAAAACTTTTTAATTCAAGATTAGAAAAATTCCTTGAAAAACATCAAATAATAAATGTTGGTCAGTATGGTTTCAGAACGCAAAGAACCACTTCAATGGCGATAATTGAGGCAGTAGAAGAAATTACTAATGCACTGGATAAAAATAAATATGCAGTTGGTATTTTTGTTGATCTCAAAAAGGCCTTCGACACAATCAATCACTCAATTTTATTGGATAAATTGGAAAGATATGGTATTCGAGGGAAAGCTGGTAACTGGTTAAAAAGTTACCTAACGGGTCGGGAACAATATGTTAGCATAGGGCATTACCATTCTGAGAAACTTGGTATTACATGTGGTGTTCCCCAAGGGTCAGTGTTGGGACCAAAACTTTTCAATGTTTACATAAATGATATTTTTGATGTTTCTCAAGTACTCAAACTCATACTGTTCGCAGATGACACCAACATATTTTTCAGTAGCGATGATTATACTGATCTTGTAATGACCGTAAACAGGGAGCTAAAATTAATTTAAAAAAATGGATGGATATAAATAAATTATCATTAAATATAAATAAAACTAAAGCAATGTTTTTTGGTAATTTAAAATATAATATAGAATTACCAATTATTATTGAAGGTGTACCAATTGATAATGTGAGTGAAAACAAATTTTTGGGAGTCGTAATTGATAACAAAATTTCATGGAAACCCCACGTCAGACACATAAAAACCAAAATTTCCAGAAGCCTCGCAGTTTTGAACAAAGTGAAACCATACCTTGATAAAGATGCACTTCGTACTCTGTACTGTACCCTGGTTCTTCCATATTTTACATATTGTGTGGAAGTGTGGGGAAACACATATAAAAACACAACTAATCCATTAGTCACAGTACAGAAACGAGCACTGCGTATTATTCACAAGGCTGGTTATCTAGATCATACTCACAAACTCTTTCTTCAGGCAAAGTTACTTAAATTCCAGGATCTGGTTAATTACAATACATCCATAATCTTATACAAAGCCTTTAATAAACTTCTACCTGCAAATTTACAATCTATATTTGAAATTCGAGAAAGGGCTTATAATGTGAGAGGCTTTGGAGAATTCAAATTACCCAGAACTCGAACAACCCGTAAAGGTTTTTGTGTGTCTGTATGTGGTGTGAAAATCTGGAACAGTCTGAGTTTACAACTGAAACAATGCAAAAATATTCATAGATTTAAATTCCTCTACAAACAGTCGGTCTGGTCACAGTATAATCAATGATGGTTTTAGTGCACTCTGAAATGTCTGTTCTCTTACCATTGCTGGTATGGATTCCAAGGGAAAAAAAAAAAAGTGTGTATGTATGTATATATATGTACATGTGTGTGTAGATACATATGTATGTATGTATATGTATGTGTGTTTGTTACTTGTAATTATTATTGCCTGTTACCTGTGGTAACGCAATTTATAATTAATATATTCTGTATTCAGTTATGAAGGTTCTATTTGTTTTGCTTGGTTTTGTTTGTTTGGTTTGCAACGATGGGCGTAGCTGCGGGAAGCTTATTGTTTTTTGTTGATGAATGAACATAGGGGTGGGATTTAATAAGTTTTCTTCATCCCACTCCTTTTCAGGTACATTTTGTTTGTTTGTTTTTTTGTTTTTGTGCACTTTATGTTCAATATATGTATTTGTTGTGCCTGAAATGAACAAATTAAAAAAAAAAAACTAAAAAAAACTGCCAACTAACGAATCAGATCTCTGGAAAATAGGGCCACTGCAGATCTGTTAGAAGGGCTGAGATCTCATCTACAGCACGCCTGGGCATTAAAAACACCTGGTCACGTGGCTGCCCGGCCCCTTTCAGGTCAAAGGGAAATTTGTTAAAGCATACATCATGCAGTTTCTCCCCATCAGAGAATGGCTTACCGTTTACCAGGTAATAACAATGTAACTTTGTTGCTTTTATTTTGAAAGCAACTCTTATTTTACACATTTACATCTGTATAAAATTAAAAGTCTTTGAATTTTTGAAAGAAATGTGAATGCTGATTAAACAGTGATCAAACATTGGTGTTTTTACATACACACTGCCTGACTGTAACACCTGCTCCCGCCAGCAGTGGTTTATAATGAGCTCAAATATGGAGACAGTCAAGTTCAGCTTATTAACCAGTTTGTCAGTAATTATCCTGCCTCAGTGAGAGCTGTACATCCAGAGCAGAGCATTGAAGTCTTCGACCTTCCAGCTCTGTATAAAATCTGTAAGTAAAATGAGCCAAGTTGTCCTGGTAAATGGTAAATGGCCTGTATTTGTATAGCGCTTCACTTAGTTATCCCAGGTATGGTCTTACCTCCTGCCTCCGGAAGTTGATGACCACCTGTTCAAACTGCTCATCTTTGGTCTCGTCTGCTTTTCCCAACTTCTGCAGAACCTGAAAGAGAAATCACATCAAAGTTTGTAGCTGCCCAGCAGCGCTGGCGCTGGTGATTCAAACGCTCGTGAGTTTTGTCAGCGTCAGTAAAGCTGCCACCTGTCACACAGGTGTGTTAGATCACGGGCTGAAGGAATTCTACGATTTCTCTTTGAGTGGATGTTTCCTGTTTCAGGTGTGAAGCACCTTAATTACGTCAGAGGAGAGGGGCAGGCATCAACTCACAGCTGTGCGTGTGCGCCTGTTTGCGCCCGATAAATAAAACTAAGGTAGCACCATGACGTCATCACGTCGTGGACAACACTCCCGACCTTGGACCTGGGAAATACGTCACTAACGTCTTTAATTTTCAACAGGAAAACGTGCGTGACGTGTTTTACCGCACACGTGACATCACGATCTGCTCCAGCCAATCAGAACGCGCTCTGTTTGTTTTTGATGATTTTTCCGTTTCTGATGATTTTTCTCCTCAGCCCGTAGCTAATCACGTGACCTCCGCGCGGCTCAATAGCAAATGATCAGTAAAACATCGATCATCATGTGTGAGCGATCGGATTAGAGAGCGGCGGTGACCGGGCCTCCTGCAGCCTCCTGCAGCCTCCAGCACCGCTTCTCCATCCGCCCTCCGCATCACCTCCATCACCTGCTCCTCCTCTCCTCCTCCTCCTCCTCCCCCTCTCACCTTCTCCTGGGCTCGGTTCAGGCGCTTCTGCACGTTCTTAGCGAAGATTCCCGTTTTGATTTCCGCCATGACGACCGCACCGAGAGAGAGCGGAGGATTACCGGAGACACGGGAGGGGGAGGGGTGTGTGAGTGTAGTGGGGCGGGGCCGAGGACTCAGTGCTCCTCTGATTGGACGGTGAGTGAGGTGTGTGTGTGTGTGTGTGTGTGTGTGTGTGTGTGTGTGTGTGTGTGTGTGTGTGTGTGTCCGCGGAGCTTTCAGACTGTCACGGGTTAATCTGCAGGTGGAGCAGCTTACTCACGAGCTATTTCAGGTTTTAACTCAACTCTACAGTAAACAGGAAGTGATGTAAAGCCTGTCCTGACGTCATTAAGCAACAAAACGTTCTTTTTCTAGGTGAACAAACGTTAAGGCCTGACAGCGCATATGGGCTAAACCCCTGACCCTTCAGCTGTGACAGGTGTGACAGCTAACCCTAACAACCAGGTGTGGACTAATGGGTCATGATCTCTGATCAATAATCAATAAGGAGTGATTGGTTGTGTAGCAGCAGAGTGATCCAGGGGCGTAATTTCCAGGGGGGTTATGCCCCCCCCCCTCCCAATAAAATTATGAATGAGCTTGCATAAATAGGCTGTTGATTTTCTTTACTCATTTCAGTTATTACCAGGAAAATAGTTGCATGTGTCATCATCTGAGAATTTACCCACATTTATTTATTTATTTAGACAGAGATCTTGACACCCCCCACCCCCACCCCCACTATTCACCACAAAGCTACTGGAGTGATTAAAGCTAAAACACACCTTTAATTAAATCTTTTATTTTATTTTATTCAATCCCCTGTGTGTGTGTGTGTGTGTGTGTGTGTGTGTGTGTGTGTGTGTGTGTGTGTGTGTGTGTGTGTGTAATTACATCTGAGCAGCACTCAAACCCTAACCTGTGTGGGGCCACTTTATGTTTAAAGGGAGTTCCTTCTTCTGGCTTCGATCGTCAGCCCGTTGGTAGGCAGCTCTGAACACCTGAACATCCAGAGCACATTGGATTTTGTTGAAAAGGTGAGAGATGTTATTGTGGAGGCAGATGAAACAATGGTCTCGCACGATGTTACATCTCCCTTCACTTGTATTCCAGTCACTCAAGTGTTGGAGATAATTTGTAAGAGATTACAGGATGAGCCCAACGTCAGCAACAGGACCACTCTCAGAACACCACCAAGCCATTGGTTCAGATATGTGGATGACACCTGGGTGAAAATCAAATCTCAGGACGTACTACATTTCACGGATCACATTAACTCGGTGGACACATCAGATTCACCAGGGAGGATATGAAAAGTGGCAGGTTAGCCTTCTTAGACTGTGAGATTTCCATCAGTAATGGGGGACATCTAAAAGCTGACGTGTACCGTAAACCTACACATACGGATCAGTATCTAAGGTTTGACTCTCATCATCCACTGGAGCACAAACTGGGTGTCATCAGGACGCTACAACACAGAGCGAACAGCATCCCCACTGACACAGCGGCCAGGGAGGCAGAAGAACATCACATCAAGAAGGCCCTGAGTAAATGTGGTTATCCCAGCTGGACTTTTGTCAAAGCTGGAAAGGCTCCTAAAGAAAGCTGCAGCCGATCCAGGAGAGAAGGACAACCGCTGCCCAAGAGAAAACCTGTAGTGATCCCGTATGTGTCAGGAGTATCGGAGCAGCTGAGACGCATTTTTTTTAAACACCAGGTCTCTGTGACTTTTAAACCCCAAAACACGCTGCGCCAAAAACTGGTCCACCCCAAGGATCGGGTCCCCCGACACAAACAGAGTAACATAGTGTACGCTGTTAAGTGCAGGAGGATTGCCAGGATTTATACATCGGGGAAACCAAACAACCTCTGGCTACAACACAGAAGAGCTACCTCGTCAGGCCAGGACTCTGCAGTCTATTTACACCTACAGGCCAGTGGACACTCTTTCAATGATGAGGATGTACACATCCTGGACAGGGAGGAAGGCTGGTTTGAGGGCGGAGTCAAGGAGGCCATTTACGTGAAAAGGGAAAGACCATCTCTGAATGGAGGAGGGATTGTGGGCGTGTCCCCTCTAACATCTAGGGTCTTTATCAAAGACAGATGTTTCAGGGATGTCATACCACCCTAATCTGCGTTGTGCAGCATGGATACCTGTTTAGATAGATTTTTTGATTTAATAAGTCAAAAAAAGACAGCATGCTGGGAAATGTATACCTGTATTTGCTGACTTTGATCTCTCTGAGGTAAATGTCTGTGACCCCGCTGACATCATTTCTGCCTCACTTTGTTTTTTGGCTGGTGTTGAGGAGCAGCGGTCCCCAACCCTTTTTTGTGCCACGGGCTGGTTTAATGTCAGACAATATTTTCACGGACCGGCCTTTAAGGTGTGGCAGATAAATACAAAAAAATAAAATGATACGACCAAACCAAAAACTGTGGTATTTTTTTAAATATAATAATAAATGTGAATTCACTGTGTAAATGTTTTACTTTATTAGCAGCGTCCTCCTGAAAAAACACTGAGAGTAACATCCTCCTCTCTGCCCCTTAATGCTCTCTGGTTGCTATGGTAACGCGTAAATATTTCTTTCAAATAAAGACACACAACTACAAAAGAAATATAAAGTACATGAAAATGTATAGAAAATTTATTCATAACACACAGGAAAAGACCCAGGGAAGCCGAGTTAACGATAAAACCCTGAAAACCATACATTTCACACCCGAGCCTCAACTCTCGCGGCCCGGTACCAAACAACTCACAGACCGGTACCGGTCTGTGGCCGGGAGTTGGGGGCCGCTGCTTTATAGAGCAGTTTGTCAATGTGTCGCCAACAACGTCTGCCCCTGTCCAGGCCTGCCACACCTGTCGGGGCAACATGAAGCACCTTGAGGCCACTATCGCTTGATTATCGCTTAGTGCTGTATTACTAAAGCTGAACTGATTGAATTTAATGTCGAGAAACAACCAGCAGAGGGCAGCAGAGCCTCAAACTACATGTTGGAGAAGACTATCTGGTCTTTAAGTGATGACGAGATGAATCCTGCTTCCGGGCCCAAACTACTCTGTGTTTAATAAGGCTTTTGTGTTTTTAACATGTTTTAATGTTTTGTATCTTGTTCTATTTAATCTCAACAAGCCTCTAAAAACAGTCAGCGATGACTGTCGGCCTCTCTCTGGTTTTATTACCACTGTTCATTTTAAAGCTCAGTTTTTAAACCTTCAGATGTAACTCCAGCCCAGCCCATGCAGCAGTATATTAATGACTAACCTCGTATTGTGGATGGATTATCTCAGTTGTTCTCCTGACTGAAGTTTGGTCCGTTTACAGCATCCTGCCATGCGATTGCATTTGTCTCTAACCATCAGGAACCCTCACGTTAACTTTTATCGAGTGGAAAAAAGTTAGCGTTCATCCTCCAGCTTCACTGTGTTTATGTTATGCTAACATAGTTGTGTCGCTAGCTACCACGTAGCACATCATTATATACCAGCTAGCCCAACTTCAGTAACCCTACAAACGTCACTGCTGTTTAGTTTCTGTCTTCATTTATGTTGGAAGTGATAGCAGAGCTGTACGTTTGAATTTGTTTTGGAAATCTCTCAGTCAGAACATGCTATATCATGTTTAGGTGGAAGCTAGCGAGCTAACTTCCTGCTAACTTCTAACTCTGTTAAATTTCATAAATTCTGTTTTCATGGATGCCTGGATGTTAAACTTAATTGTTACACCTGGTAAAGCAGCAATGCTGATCGTTTTATTAAAGATGAAAGAATTTAGACAGTATTAAACTGTCAGTGATGCTGCAGTGTTCGTTTGACTTTGGGACCTGCAGCGGAGTTTGGGCTCAGGCACGGCTAATGACGTCAGACTTAAAGACCGGATTGTTTCCATGAGTCCTGCTTGTGTCGCGGTTCTGTTTGTGTGTTGTTGAAGTAAAAGATCATTTCCAGCTTAGAACATTATTTAAATTTACTCTGGATCACCGGGCTCTGTTTCAGAGCCCCTTCTCTTCAGTTCTGTCTTATAAAGGTGACATTTATTATGACACTGTAAGAATACTGAGTACAGTTATGTAGTTCACAGGGTTAGTTAGCTGCTAATTATTCATTCCACGCAAACCGTGTTTAGACCTCAGTGGGTTTCATGTCGCGCTGCTCCACAGCGAACACTCACAGCATGTTACACCCTGCAGTCTGTATTCACACATTCACCCTCATTCAGTTTTCATGCACATGCGTAAATTCGATGGGTGCACCTGGGGCACTTTGACCACTTTCAACATGCAGATTGGATTCTAACCACCAACCTTCCAAACACTACAAAACCCCACTACCTCCTGAGTGCCGTTTCCCACAGGTCAGTGTGTCTGGTGGGGGAACCCTGAAGTTCAGATGTAGAGTGTCAGCGGGGAAATGAGTTGCTTACAAAGAAGCCACATTATCATTTCTGTCCAGTAAGATTTATTTTCTGTGCCGTGCAGGTCCTAATGTTTCTGCAGGTGTGCAGCTGATGACTCTGCCAGTCACTCAACAGCCATGTTGAACTGGAGATAAAGTATCTGAATTTCTGGAGCAGGACCACGCCTCCAAACACGCTCCTTCCAGTTCTTATCTATATATGTTACCTCAGTTCTACATGCTTTTCGTTCTCGTCTATGTGCCCCACCCTCCCTTCCCTTTTCTTTAACTTCTTCTCTTCTATTCAGTGCACGGGGATCTGCCAGTCCCCTTCAAGGCCTTTCCCAAACTGCAGCTCAATTCATGTCCAAGCCTTTATCACCTTTATCGACTAAAACACTGTCAAACCTAAAATGAGGACGTGGGCCAGCAAGTGAAATGAAGCTTATGTGTAAGTTCAATAATCTGTAATCGCTCAACTGCTGCTTCTGTTCTTTGCATCGCTCTCAGCACTGACATCATTGCTCTAGTCCAGGGGCTGGGGAACTCCAGGCCTCGAGGGCCGGTGTCCTGCAGGTTTTACATGTGTCCTTGATCCAACACAGCTGATTTAAACAGTTAAATGACCTCCTCTTGAAGTTCTCCAGAGGCCTAGTGTTGAACTACTCATGTGATTCAGGTGTGTTGACCCAGGGTCAGATCTAGAACCTGCAGGACATCGGCGCTCGGGGCCTGGAGTTCCCCGCCCCTGCTCTAGTCCAATCATCTGCTGGTCTCATCTTTATACAGGATGCTTCAAACAGCTTCTGCTTTAAATGACGTAACAGCATTACGTCATTTAAAAGTTAGATCATTCAAAAATTCACATCCACATGAATTTTGTCAAAAAAAAGCACTTCTTGCCAGTTGACATCTTGAATTGATCAAACAAACGAGTGATTGTGTGACATTTTCAGTTGACGCTCGACCCGTGTTATGACGGCGTCACATTTTTAGGCTTTACAGCCATTCAGGTCGGAGGTCTGCGGTCAGTTCACTGACATCCACACATGTGGATATTCCCGATGTTTCTCCTTCCTGCCGCAGAGCTGACACACCTGTGTGAACTTATAGGAGCCACTGACTCAGAGGGTCCCTCTCAGGTGAAGAGGACGCTGTAGGTCCTGACTCCCACCAGCAGAGGGCGTGCTGATGTCACTGTGTGTGCGTGTGTGGTAGTCTGTTTTGAGCACACTCCATCTGCTCTGTGCAGGACTCTGGTCTTTAGAACAAACTCTCTCCATTCTAAAAATTTATTTCACACCGACAGTCTCTCCTCCACGTGAGGTGATGATGACGCTGCGCTGACTCATCTGTGTGTGTCTGTGCACGTGTGTGTGTGTGTGTGGTGAATGAATCAGGGACACTACCTCCTCTTTCCTCCTTCCTCCTCCTCTTATGTCGTGACGTTCATTCAGGAGGAAACTCCACAAACAGTCCTGAGATATTCTGAGAGACTTTACTCACTGTGTGTGTGTGTGTGTGTGTGTGTGTGTGTGTGTGTGACTCACAGGGAAATACCTCTGTGGATGGAGGGAGGGATTAAACAGGCTGAGAGGTATAATTACTGTAACAGAGCAGAGAGGAAGAGTAGAGTGACCCTGCACACTGTTCGTTCAGTTCAGGACCACCGGGCCAGCACCAGGAGGACTAGCAACACCAGAACAAGCCTCAGACCGCATCAGACCTGCAGCAACTTCACGTCAGAGCTTCTAGTTTCCGCCCTGAAGTCTCTTGAATTTCAGAGGATTTTATCTGAAGAATCTCAAACCTGTTTCAAATAAAAACTCTACTGTCTTTTACTCTGCATCAGACCGCCAACCATTATGTGTTCTGTTTCTGCCGTGGTCTTTTCCATCTCAGCATGGCTTCTCATCGATGCCTCTCCGACCATCTCTCCGGCACCACGGCTGCAGGACTCGGCGCTGTCCTCTGACTGTCCTTCGTGCTCTTTGCCTCAGCTGAGGAGGAACTCGTCTTCGTCCGGAGCTCAGAGCGACATGGTGGAGGCAGTGAAGCGTCACATTCTCAACATGCTGCACCTGAGCGCCCGGCCCAACCTGACACAGCCAGTTCCTCGTGCCGCTCTGCTCAACGCCATCAAGAAACTTCACGTGGCCCATGTGGCTGAAGACGGCAGTGTGGAGATCCAGGAGGAGGGCCAGGGCACGGGCAATTCAGCACCACCCGAACCACCATCTGAAATAATCACCTTTGGAGAGCCAGGTGAGTCCCACGGCACATCAGGCGTGGTTTATCTTCTTGTCCTGACAGAGATCACATCCAGTTTCTGAGTTCAGGGTTAGTGTTATTAGTGTTATTAGTTCTGGTTAAATACAGCTGTAGAAGGTTTTCAGGCTCACCACTGAGCCCTCTGACTGGTTAAAGCTAATTCTGCGAGGAGGCGTCTGGCAGAAAAAAACCCTTTAATGTAAGAACTGAAGACACGGTGGATTAAAGAGTGTCTGTAGGGAACATTTTCTCTTGGCTGGGTCAGGGTTCGGTTATTAACGTCAGCAGATCCAGACTCAGTGGAGTCTGTGGAGTCAGACTCTTCAGAGGTTCACTGACCGTCAGTGATGTCAGACTGTCTGTTTGCTCTTTCAGCTCATTCACAATAATCCAAAGAGGTCAAAGTGTGTTTACAGATTTCAGCCACAGGTTTTCATGTTCAGGTCAGAACATTCAGCTCACATTCATGCGTCTGACTGCAGTGAAACTTCCAGTTTGTCTCTGAGTGAAATAAACGTGTTTGTTCTGTGGACAGAAACAAGGAAGGGTTCTCTGATGGAACGACAGCCTTGTGTCTTTCATTTCTGAACCCCAAAATGTCAACTAACAAATCAACGTCTCATCAAAGTTTAAACAGTCACTGAAGATGTCTGTCAGACAGACTGGTGACCAATCAGCGGTCAAACTTTACTTCAAACAGGAATGTTCGAATGATCTGCTCGTTTGGGTCACAAAGACTCAGAGTAACAATCAATATGAGGACATCTTACATCCACAGAGCTTCTCTGAGGTGTTTTCACTGAGAACAAACAGCTGGAGAAAGTCTCAACAGATGAAAGATGAGGGAAACATTGGTCTGACCAGCGGTAGATCTTTGCTGCTTGTCATTAAGCTGCTCTCAATCCACTGTGACTTACTGAAGATGATGATGGTTGCAAAGGCTTTAAAGTCTCCTGTGAATACGGACCCGTCACATTGCTGCTTTGCTTTGTTCTATAAATAGTTGTCTCTATCAAAAGGCCCCTCAAAGGATGCTCGCCCAAATTAGTGCACAGTAATTTGGGCGAGCATACCAAGTGATCTTAGCGCGTAAATAATCTGTTCATTCAGATAAATCTGGGCCTCACTAATTATTCTCTAACAGGAGACAAAGAAGGAAGCACTGAGACAGGACGGGCCTTTTTTTGTTGGGGTGGGGGTGGGTGGGTGGGGGCGGGGTTAGCGTCCTATATGACCAGGCTTGTTAACATCATTAACATCATTCCCTGAAATCGGGCCTGGTCTTTTTTTAGTGCCTTTCCTCATGTTGAATATATTTAGAGGCTGAAGCTCCATTCAAGCTTTCACTGTTAAGAACATCGACTTTGTTCACTCATTAAAATTTCTATCTGTGTGCGGGGGGGTCAGCGGGGTCATGGCTTCAAGTTCCTCGTTTGTTCCCTTCAGGGAAAAATGAACTGCCAGATGAAGTTGGTCTTTCCAAAGGCGTCTTCAGCACATTTCATTTGATATCTTCCCAAGCTCAGACACAGGTTATCGCCCACACCAACCCTAATCCACCCAGACTTAACCCTAAACCACATTAACCCATCCAGTTTCCACTTAAAATACAATCTGAGAGGTCAAAGGTCAAAGACTATCAGACTGAATTCTGAACGCCCCTCTGTCATCGTCAAGGGTCAGAGATCGCACTGTTTTAGACTGAATTTTTCTGACTCTGTGTAGTAAATGTGACACAGCGCTAATGTCCTAACTGTTCTCTTTCACAGGCGACGGGCCAAACACGGTGACCTTTGACATCTCAAGGGAGGGCAGTGGCTTGTCTGTGGTGGAGCAGGCAAACGTTTGGATCTTCCTGAAAATGTCAAAGATGAACCGCCTGAGAAGCAAAGTGATGCTGCGGCTTTATCGTGACGATGATGACGAGGACTGTGTTTCGGAGAAGATGGCGGACACCCGTCGTAGTGGCTGGCACACCCTCGCCATTCCTCGCACTGTTCAGAATCTACTGGACGACGGCAGCAGTCCTCTTAGGTTACGGGTTTCCTGTCCTCTGTGTCTCGAGGCAGGTGCCGCTCCCGTCCTGACGCCTGCAAACGGTGAACGGGCCACGGGAGGAGATCAGTCACACCGGCCGTTCCTCATGGTGGCGCTTCGAGCTCGAGAGGAGGTGGCTAAGCGCCGAGCTAAACGAGCTCTGCAGTGCGATGGGAAAATCCGCATCTGCTGCAAACGAGAGTTTTACGTGAACTTTAAAGACATCGGCTGGAGCGACTGGATCATCGCGCCGGCTGGTTACCACGCCAACTACTGCGAAGGCGACTGTCCAAACCACATGGCAAGCATCGGAAGCTCACCGCTGTCTTTCCATTCAACGGTCATCAACCATTATCGCATGAGAGGCTACAGCCCATTTCAAAACATCAAGTCGTGCTGCGTGCCAACGAGGCTGCGAGCAATGTCAATGCTCTACTACAACGAAGAGCAGAAGATTATCAAGAAGGACATCCAGAATATGATCGTGGAGGAGTGCGGCTGCTCGTGAACAGCTGGCTTTTGCTCTGCTGCTTCTACCGGAAAGACTCTGGAAACTGTCAGAGAACCTCTGAGAAATATTCTATGAAACCTGCAACCTGCAGGAAGAAACATCTGATCCGCTCTTTCCCAGGAAAGACAGTCTCCTGTGTTCAGTGAATCTTTGTGTTTCATACTGGGAGAGACTTTTCCACATTGGAATGTGCTGAGGATACTATGCAACGTGGATGTCTCTGTGCGCTTCATCAGTGTTGCTTTTCTGCTGCTCAGAGAACGTTTCCACATTATTAGCATGCTCCACTGAAGCTGAAAGTAGTTAATCTGGTTGCTGAAGCCAAACTTTATGTTCGTTATTGTTATGAAACACACTGAATGTAGATATTTGCACAGTAATAGGTATTTCTAGATGCATTGCCTCAGTTTGGATTCAGATGAAAGCCAAAGACAAACGTTTGGTTCATTTTCTTGAGAGACAAACGGCTGAAATCCACCTGTGTCAGATTAAACCTTTAATCTGCTGAAACAAAAACAACCTGAAGACATTTCTCTTCACATCAATCTTTAATTGTAAAATATGTTGTTTCTGTAATTTATTTCCATTGATTGTTTTCTCATTAAACGGACTACCAATCTACATTTTGTCTCTGTCTTTGGAAAACTCTAAATAACACAAGTCTTTGCATTTCAATGACTCTCTGAGAGTTCGTGCCACCCTCAGGACAAACCTTGCACTGCAAATATTAGAACAGCTCAGCCATTATGAACTCTTTCAAACAGGGGTGGGGAACTGCAGGCCTCGAGGGTCGCTTTCTGCAGGTTTTAGATGTGTCAGCTGATTCCTCAACATGTCCTGAAGTGCTCCAGAGGCCTGGTAATGAACTAATCGTGTAATTCAGCTCTGTTGACCCAGGGTGATATCTAGAACCTGCAGGACACCGGCCCTGTTTTAAAAGGTTTATTAAGGTCAATCATGAGTTAATATCACAGATTTGGGCTGGCTCAAGCATCAATAAAGTGTATCCTGACTAAAGCAAAATGAAGATCTGAAAAGCAGGAAGTGATTTAATTTACTGCAGATCAGTGATTTTATTTCAGATTTAGTGTGATTGCTGGCACCCAGCCGCTCGGTTTTCAGGTTTCAAAGTGTTTTGTTTTTTTTTACAACCAACCTTAACTCGAACCCTAACTCTTTTCAGAGGAAGACGTGCTTATGGGGAACTTTCAGGCAGCTACTCTCTGATGTTAATCATGCTGTAAATGGTAAACGGACTTGTTCTTAAATAGCTCTTTTCTCCTCTAAGCACATTTTACTACAAGCTTCATTCATACAGATACTTTTCTTCTATACTCAAGCACCTTTCAAACATCCACAAACACACTGACACCCTGACGGGTTCAGTATCTTGGTCTGGACATGCAGGCTGGACTCCTGACGCATGTGTTCAAAGACACCCAGCCCCTCAGCTCTGAGCTCTGTTTTCACACATTCACAAAGCCAGAAATCTGAGAGCCAGCTCTTTGTCTTCAGGTAAAAATGGGAGCGATGGCTGGCAGACTGAGAGGCTCCTTCACGTTCACCTCTGTCTGTTCTGCCCCCTGATTGGCTGTTGACACTGGTAAAGTTAAACCTTCGCAGGCTGAAAGCAGCGGAGCAGCCAGCTGGCATGGTGGCGCTCTGTTTGTTCACTGACCTACAAACTCATCGCTGAGTTAACAAGTTGGTTTAAGAACCACAAAGACTGTTGAGGCAAACCCAAAGAATTCTGGGTACTGGAGCACAGAAACACTTGATGAAAAGAGCCTGAAACACAACATCAGGAGTCAGTTTCAAACGTGCCCACAGAGCTGCAGGCTGAGAAAAAAAAGATGTCCTGAAGGGTTGTAGACAAAAGTACAAACAAACAAACAAACAGAAACATTTAAGCTAAGATGCCTGTGATTGGCTGGAAACAGGGCCAGTACCCTCACCCATTGAATCCTGGGAGAGACTCCAGCAGTTACTGAGGTTATCAGACTTATCAGCACTCTGGGCACTGATGAAACTCTTTGGACAATGACCAGCTTCAGCTCAGAGAGGTACTATTTGGAAGGTTTGAACTTGTTGGACCCAAATAGAGGAATTTGTGAGAGTTTAACTTTTAGCTTAAATTGTTTAAATTCACACAAACAGAGATATGGTTTAGATGGCAATTACATGAGACAACCACCAATAACATCAGTCCATTGTCTTTGTGCTAAACAAAGTGAGATCCCTACAGCTGACGGGTTAGATCCCCAATAACACAAACCATCATGAACAGGCATAACATACACTGTAAACAAACAGGAGTCAACACTGCTCTGAGCCTTTATATTTCTATTAACCCTTGGTTAAAATGTGTGTTCTTGTGAAATGTGTAGCATGTTTCCTCTGTATAAAAGAATACATTATTAGCATTAGAAACGAGTGGGATAGCCTTTGGTTACTAAAGCTGTGCTCACTGCTAGTATGAAAGAGTTGACAGGACAGATAACAGATCAATGTATTGCCTGTAAAACAGAGAAATCATTCCTGATTCATTTTGTTTATAATTAATGACATTATATATAATATATATATATAAACTGCAGTTGGTTCAAAATACAGCTGCTCGTATTATTTCCAGAACTAGATCCACTGAACATATAACAGCTGTTCTTAAACAGCTCCACTGGCTCCCAATTCACCTCCGTGTCAATTTCAAGATCCTGCTTCTCACTTTCAAAGCGCTTCATAACCTCGCTCTTCCATATCTATCCGATCTTCTCCACACATACTCACCCCTTCGTACGCTCCGCTCTTCTTCAGCTTCCCTTCTATCAGTTCCACCTGCTCGCCTGACTACCACGGGACTCAGAGCCTTTAGTCGTTCTGCCCGAGACTTTGGATGCACTTCCACTTGCTCTACGGTCCACACACTGTCTCACCACTTTTAAATCACATCTCAAAACTCATCTGTTTAGAATTGCATACACCTGACCTGTCTTAGGCCATTTTTACCTTGCTCAGTTTTTATATTTGCTTTTATACTTTTATGACTGTTTATGTCTAAATTTTATCTACCATGTTTGCTATATATACATTTTTCTTATGTTTTTATGGTATTGTTTACGTGTTACTGTAAGGTGACCTTGAGGGTCTGAAAGGCGCCTATAAATAAAATGTAATATTATTATTATTATTATTATTATTATAATGTTAGTGAAAATTCATGTTTGGTTTCCGCAGGTCTACATCGGGCATCAGTCCAATTCATTTTTATTGAACTGAAAAATGAATTGAATTTATATCATGACAACAGTTGCCTCACTGTGTTTGATGAGCCTTATTGTAAGGTAAAGACCCTACGATAATACACACTGTAAATGTATTTACGGCCACATGTACTCTGGAATATCTGAATGGCAGATCTGATTAATTACACTGTAAACTTTTGAGGATATTTCTTATCATTGTTATGCTGATGATATTCAGTTGTACGTTTCTTTTATGCCTGAGGATTTGTCTAAGCTTCAGCGGCTGAATGATTGCTTAGATTCGATCAAACGTTGGATGGCTGCAAATTTCCTCCAACTCAACGAGGGCAAAACCGAAGTCCTCGTATGCGCCCCTGATAGATTTCTACCCCAGATAGTGAAAGCCCTTGGTTCTCTCTCACTCTATGTTAAATCCTCTATCAGGAATCTAGGTGTCACCTTTGACTCGAGTCTCACATTGGATGGGCATGTCAATTCTCTGGTTCGGTCTTGTTTTTATCATTTAAGAAATGTGGCTAGGCTAAGCCCGATTTTATCTCGCTCTGAACTGGAGATTGCTATACATGCATTTATTTCGTCACGGTTGGATTATTGTAATTCGCTGTTCATGTGTCTTAGCAAAGGTTCTCTGGATCGTCTGCAGGTTGTGCAAAACGCTGCAGCGAGGCTTTTGACAAAATCCTCCAAGTACTCGCATGTGACACCATTGTTATCTCAGTTACACTGGCTTCCTGTTAAATTTAGAGTTGATTTTAAGATCCTGGTCTTGACCTACAGAGCTGTGCACGGACTGGCACCTGCCTACATCTTTGATCTGCTACAGCCCTATGTCGCTAGCAGGTCTTTGAGGTCATCTGATCTGGGCTTACTTGCTATAAAAAATACTAAGAGGAGGACTAAGGGTGACAGAGCTTTTGCCAATGTGGCCCCGAGACTGTGGAACTCTCTCCCCCAAGCATTAAGAACTGTGGACTCAGTAGCTGTTTTTAAAAAACAACTCAAAACTTACCTTTTTAAAACTGCTTTTGGTTAATTATTTGTCTGTTTTATTTTCTCTTTTTAAATCTTTTTATGACTTTTAATCTTATGTGCAGCACTTTGTGATTCTGTCTTGAAAGGTGCTATATAAATAAAATTTTATTTTTATTATTATAACTACTGAAACTGTCTGTCACCCAGGCTGTTTCGATTCCGATTCTTTCCCTGATTTTGGATGCAATAGTTGTGATCCCTGTTTAATATTTGTATTCTTAGTTTTGTTGTCATTCCTCTTCTGTTTCCTTGTCATCCTGTGTTGTTGATGCCTATCTGTGCTCGTGCCCTCTGTATGTGGTCAGTCTGAGCCTCAGTGTGTGTCTCTCGTACTTCCTGTGTTATTTTTTCAGTTTCCCATTGTCAGGCGCTGGCTCTGTGCACCAGCAGTTTGAGTTTATTTTGTATTTTTGATTT